>NC_046228.1:28534112-28608953 GCF_009819885.2 Catharus ustulatus | reverse complement strand
AATTTTAAAATTAATGTACCTATCTAGAAGGTGTAAATTTTTTCAGTCTCTTGTTCCTGTGAAACTGTCCAGAATGATGTTCATTGTCAGATATTTTACAAATAGAGCCCACATGTATTTGGGTGTGATGCTACTTGCATGTACTATTGTTGTTGTCTCAGTTTCTGTGGAAACAGAGGGGCAAATGTCATCACCACTACTACAGGGAAGGCGACTGGATCCTTTAAAATTCTGCTGTTCTGCCTTGGTCTATTACTAAAGATCAAAGATTTGTCATGGCTAATGAATGTCTAGTACACAAAAATGGAGCTGGTGAAAACTATAGAGTAAAAGAAAACATTAATGATTTACTTTTTTTCCCCTGCTATGGCATATGGAAGACTCTGTAATTCTGTTTGGCTTTTTTCCTTTAAGTGCTGGCAGTGTTTTTTGTTCCCTGGTTTTGTGGCTCTTGAGCTGGGGTCTCAGTTGCAAACTGAACCTCTGTCAGTGCACATCAACCATTGACCCTGTGACCACAACCACTGACAAGGCTCTGAAGGAGATCACTGTGCAGAAATGGGCTCAACAGGAGGCAGAAATAGCATACTTTCTGAAAAGGGCAGTTCAGCCTCACAGACTTGTCAATTTTATTTTTTTCAGTAGCTGGAAAACAAATGGATATGGGCATTCTCAGTAATGCAGGTTACCTTAATATTGAAGATTTATCTTCACTAAAGCAGCTTCAAGAATGAAGATGCCCACTGATTTGCCATAAGTTGCATGTCCTTGCCATTGCATGGATAAAAATTTGGAAAGAACATAGAAATGGATAATCAGTTTTGAAGTGGAGAATATTGTTATTAGAGAGAAGCTTGTATTTGAGTCAGTGCTGATTAACATATGATCTTCAAGATAATCATGGTCAAAATAATTCTGAGAGTGAATTTAATAGACAGGAGGTGGGTTGTTGACAGTCCTAAGGATGTCAGTATACTAATGACAAAGGGCAAACTGAAAAATGCAGAGTAATTATGTGAGCTGAAGTCATTGAGTGAAAGAGATGGCAGATGTAACTTTGTGTAGATAAAATGCAAAGTGATGAACATAAGAGAGAAAGAATCCCATCTGTACATATAAAATGATGGATTCTGAGCTGTTTCTTTCAATTAGGAATCAGATTTTAGCACCCTGAGGGATGGTGTGGTGAAAATACTAGCTCAATTCTCATTACTCTCCTAAAAATATATATAATGTGTTAGATATATTGTGGAAAGAATAGAACAAATGAAACCCATCCAGAATCCTATGCATGCTCATGGTTCCCTCTCTCAACAGGCTTCTGGATGTACCTGGAAAAGTTACACAGGAAGGTAAAGGACAGTCAGTGACACAGAGGAAGAGCCTTTAGGGTAGAAAAGAGGTTACTGAAAGGGAATATAATGGAGAGGCAGAAAAAGGGAGGAGTCTGTTCATTTTCTTTTCTCTCCAGTAGAACAGTTAAGGGATGTCAGATGAAATCAGCAGGTGGTCAGTTCAGCACTGATAAAAAGCAGTCCTGGATTACACAGAGTGCAGAATGTTCTGCATGCTGAAAGTTTACAGGAGTTCAGAAAACAATGGGGCAATTCCTCTGGGGACATGCACATATCAAGACATTGTTTCTGGCTCCAGAAATCTCCAAACTGCAGTCTTCTGGAGAGTGGAGGGGTGCTTGGGGGAAATAACACAGCATTTGTCCTGAACATGTAGTGTGCCATATTCCAGTATCAGCAGGCAGGCTGGGCTGGCTGCTGGACATGAGGGGTGTTTGATCTGTTCAGTGGTTATATCTGGATGTATATGAAAAAAAAAAAAAAAAAAGAGGAAAAGAAACAAAGATCCCTGTCTTCTGCTTTATCCTTTCCCTCTGCAAAAAGTCCCTATATATCAAAGATTAAGGAAAAAAAAGCAAAATCTTTGGCTTGTTTAAGGAGAACAGATTGTACAGCTTCTTATGCCAATTCCTTTTTGAAGTGTTGCCAAACAGAGGTCTGTGGGAACAATGGAAAAGGCTGAGTCCAATGATTTTTCTCCTTTCAAATATACACTTCTGAAAGCTTGTAAGCATTCCTGCTTTGCTGGCCATACTGGCAAATGCTATCTTTAATGGATCGTGGATTAGTGTTTCATAAATTTAAACCTAAAATTAAAACCTGAAAAGGTAATTTCTCCTCTCTAACCCTCAAGGGAATGGTGTTTTGTTCAGCCTGCTGGAGCAGTCTTTTTGTGAAAGCATAGCTAATCTGAAATACAATAAACTGTATTATTTCCCATTCCCTCTGCTAACCATTTTGTTAGGCTGTCCATCCTTTTACATTCCTTAGCAGGCTAAGAAAAAAGAGTTTAATTGTACAAAGGAGATCATTTGCACACAATTGCTTCTCCCAAGAAAATTAATTGTTTCTATTCTTCCCGACCATTTCTTCAAGCCTTTCTCCTTAGTGCAACAAGCCTTGTGCACATGTTGGATCTGAACTGCAGAGGTACCAGCCCCCTTGCCCAGGGTGTGTTTGCAATTCCTTGAGGTGTGTCAGTGTTAAGCAGGGAGTTTTTGCTAATGTGGCAGGATGGTTCCTCTGCATCCTCACCCAAGAAGGTCTTCTGGGTCAGCTGGGGAAAATTCTCTACAGAGGGAGGTACTGGCTGAACAGAAGTTTTGTAGTGGTAGGAGAAGCCTGGTTTTCCATTAGATTTCAGTGGTGCATCCCAAATTCCCTGTGCTTGTTGGCATTTCTGTGGGACAGCTGTTCTCTGGCTCCTCAGTTTCTATTTTGTGGTTTGGCTGGAGGAATCACTGCAAATGAAATAATGAAGAGCTAAACATTTGTCTTCGGTATTTCTGAGTTTGCAGAGCAAAGGAAGGAGCTCAAGAAATGCTGGGAATGGCTATAATTTATTGCTATTGTTTTTATCTTTGCTTTCCAGACTCTGCAAACATTTGTTCTACCACAGCCTGTCCCTGCATTCTCTGGGCTGCTCTGTGGGATTTATGAATTTCATTAGAATTGATCCCACTTTTAGGGGGATTTCTTGTTTCTGTGAACAAGCAGGAATGCTTTCCAAGCCACCAGCAATGAAGAGTTTTATGTGTGAAGGGGCTTTTTCCTGAAGATTTTACTCCTTCAGTTTTCCTCCATTTTCTCCATTTTTCTAGTTTCCTTTTGTGTTTTCTGGGAGTCAGAGACAGGTAAAGGCACATACAAAAGAGAAGCAGCTTTTGAAATGCCTATATGTGCTTAAAAGACCCTACTTTTACACAGAATTTGTAGCTGTATTTCAGCAATGAATTAATAGAATGAAAAAAAGGAGAGAGAGAAAAGGTTGTCAAGTTCTGTTCCTGAAGCTGATTATACCTTAAGTTTGGGTAATTTGCTGCAGTCTAAGAAGGCTGAAATGGACACTTTTTTCCTAGTTGTGTTTTTTTTATATCATGTGCACATAGTTGATTTCAATGACTGCAAGGGTAATTATTTCTTTGTTTGCCAGGAACATTCAAATTGCCATGGTTTCCACAGAAAATGTGCTCAGACTCCCTGAAAGTAAGTACACAATAGGCTGTTACAGCTGCCTTTTCCACTGGAATTATTTTAAGCAAAAATGATGCACAGCAATTAACCCTTTGTGCTTGATGCACATCATAGTCTCAATCAATGGGCACTTAACAGAATAAAGGGACAGGATGAGAAATTTCAAGATTCACTTCTGAAAAGTGTCTGGTTGAACTGCTGGGAACTTCAATAATATTAATCTATCAATAGCATATTGGGCTTCTCAGAGGGTTATCTCATGGATTACATCAATAAAATACTTTTTTAAAACTCACTTTGAAAAAAGTGGAGGTGAAGTTATAACTTGGAAGACTGAGATGCTGCATGTGATGCTGGAGACTTGCTCCTGTAAGTGTAGACTGTCCTGTCTTGCCTGAAACCTGGCCAAATCACAGGCCTCCACCTAGCTCAGCTAAAATCAACCTACCCCTTCATTTGCCACACAGATAATTTCTGTTCCCTGAGAAAGGGGGAGCCACTTGAACAAATACCTTTCAATTTTATTTTTTTAACTCGAAAAAAATAAGATTGAGATGTTCCAATCCAAAGCTGAAAATGGTTTTGAAAATTTCCAAGTGAATATATTATGCAACTTTAGCAGTCCCTGAATTGGAGAGCATGAAAAACTGATGCTGAAATGCTCCTCTTCAGCGTTTTGAGGCAGGCAGAGAATCCTGTGCTCTACACAGAATTACATCTGACATTGGTTAAGTTTTAAGCCCAGGTTAACTTGAGAAAATGGAGAGACTTTCATGATTGGGCTCATGGGGACGGATGCAATATTTCCCTGCTTCTGGTACTGGTAAATACCTGAAAGGTAGCAGAGACTCTTAGAAAATTCATCTATCTTCAGTGTAGAAGTATCCTGATTGAAGGGATCCTAATTGAAAAATAATAAAGTGCATTTTAAAAAGATGCTTTCCATTACAGTTTAATTAAACTCCTAAACCTGCAAAATTTTCTAGTTAGTTAGTTTGTTTGTTTTTTAACCATTTTATGATGCAAGAACGTGTAAAGAAACCTGATTGCACCTGCTCCAGGATTGCAACAGATTTCTTTTCATTTGGTTAATTCTCTGAATGCAAAGACAGAACCTCTCATTTTCCCTATTAATTGTAAATCACTCATGGTGTTGGCAGTTCACATTCTTATTTACACTTCAATTTTCTAGAAGACAATTTTTACACAGAAAGACTGAGTGAAGAAACACAAAGCCTGGTGGAATTGGCTGGAGTTTCTACATTGTGTACACCCATGTTTAATATATTGACATTTTCACATCTGGTAACTGTAGGACAATGTTTTTTGTGATGGGATTTCTATTTTGATGAAAGAAGAGTAATAAGTTTAATAAATAGGAGAGGAAACTATGGGCAGGAAATGCACTTGCTTTTGACAAGCATTTATCTTTTTAAGCTGAGCATATTTTCCTCTGTGCATCTCAGTGCCTCAGAAAGCTCTACAGTGAAATTTGGCTCTGCTTTGACTGGTGAGGGAGAGAATGGGAATTGTACATTCATGGGCTTTGTGAAAATTAAACTATTAAATGACTTGATTGAATGTAGTGCAATGGGAAAAAAAATCTGTGCTATTGAAGGGCAGGAAAATAGGGCGTTCAGTATTCCTGCCTCTTCGAATTTAACTAATTATTGGTAAAATGTTTACTTGATATCTGAGATTGTTCTGTGTTGAGATTTAAATTGAGAGGCTGCTCCTGCTGATGCTGTTTTCCTAAAGATTTGAAATTCTGCTTGATTAAAAAATCCCTTTTACAGATCAGATGCCTCTTGCACTTGAATGCATCAGTGATTCAGATAATGACTTTGATAGGGGATTTATTGTCTTTTAATGTAACTTACAGCTGGGGAATCTTCTCCCTCCACTAGGTAATTCATAGAGTGTAGTTATGGTAACTAATGTTGATTAGCTGTCAGACAGGATATTTGGTGA
Organism: Catharus ustulatus; assembly: GCF_009819885.2. NCBI lineage: Eukaryota > Metazoa > Chordata > Aves > Passeriformes > Turdidae > Catharus > Catharus ustulatus. The sequence continues at coordinate 28,603,434 of NC_046228.1, read as the reverse complement.
TGCTGGTCACAGTGGGTTAGGAGAGAGTTTCTGTAAGACTGTCTTGGGTTTCATGCTCCTTTGAGAGGTGTTGTGGTTTTTGATTCAGTTTGTGGCAGTGTGTGCTTGTGTTGGGGGAAGAGAACAGGCAGAGCAATCAGAACTCCTGTGAGTAGGGCTTTCACCTGGACAGTAGGAGATCCAAAAGGTCAAAAGCCTGTGCCAAGGACTGGAGAGACTTGCAACTGGATCCTAAATAATACTGCCTGTTCTTATCAGCTCTACTACAGTGTATGCAGTCTCCAATTATGGAACTCAGGAAAAGGGCTTGGCCTTACAAGGAAAATTCAGCATTCAGAAAATTGACTTGAATTGTGAGCAATAATAACTCCAGGCAAATCCTGGGAAGAGATGGCTCAGGGGAACCTCATAGAGGTGTGCAGGCAGGATATCAGAAGATGGAGCCAGGCTGTTTGTACCTGGAAAGATGGAGGCAGGAGCCATGTGAAAAAGAGAGGCAAGCAAGAAACAGCACTTGTGCTTGTCAGTGTGAGTGTTCCTGCTCTGGGGTCAGAGCTGGGCAGTGGGGAGCAGCAGTGGAGGCACAGGAAGAGAGCAGGCAGGTGCTGAGGTACCAGTGCAGGTCCTTAACTGTGTCCCAGTGTCTTGGTGAGGAGGATAAAACCCACCAGGATCTCACCAAGGTAACTTACTACAGCAAGAGCTTCAATAAATGTTCCTGATAAAGCCTTAGTTTGTGTCAGGCTTCTACCTGGGGCAGAATCAAAATGTGATGTGTTGGTGCAGCACAGAGATAGGGTAGGTCCTGTGCTTGATGAGCAAGAGGTAGATTGCTCTTGGCATGTGTTTGTTACCTGGCACAGGTTTTGCCAGACAGTCAGAGTTTTGCAGGTGTATTTACCTTAATTTCTACATTTTATCACAAACTGATAATAAAAATGAAGCTTTTCTGCATATTTTACTAACCCTGAATTGCCCATCTCTTTGCCAGTTTTCCTTTGCTACATTCCTCTTTTCCATCCTCTTTAGATTATTTTCTAATAGTTTAGGTATTATATTGCTACTTCATCTTCTAATTTCTATTTTTAGATCTCATTAGATTCTGTCTGCTTTTCTATTATTACCTTCCCTCTTTTCAAATAATCTTTTCCCTTTTACACCCGTTCCTTTCTTTTCAAAGCAGCCTTAAAACCAATTCTATGAAATTGGGAGCATCTCAAAGTGCATCACTATTCCCTCAGTGCTCTCAAAGTTATGGCTTCTCTTCTCAAAGAAAAAAGGCTGCTCTAAGCAACACTGGTGCTAAGAGATGTTTGTAAGGATTCTTTTTTTTTTTTTTACCTTCTTACAATTCTCATCAGAGGTTTGAATCTCATTGGCCATCACTGATAGATGGGAGAAAGACAACTATAGCAGTGTAGCTGAGCATGGCCCTTTGCAGGAAAATTAATATCCTGAGAATTACTCATCCACCAGCAACACAACAGCTAAAATACACTCATGAGACCTGAATATTCAGATACAGCTCTGCAAGCACCATGTTGTGAGTCATAGATGCTATAAAGCCTTGGGACAAGATAAAGGATTGTGTTACTGACTCATTCTGTCTGGAGCTGACACTTGCCAATGTGAGAATCGGAATAATCTCTGTCGTTAGGCTTTGCAAAATGTAGTTGATGGTTGTTGTAGCCTTGATAGTCTAAAGATATAAAGGAGAAGCAGCACAGAGTGAGTGTCCTTTATCAACCAAATGGGCAGAGTGGCAGTGCCTGTGCTGGCTGTGTCTAAAGCTCTTGGTTGGCTCACTTCAGTAGGAGTTTAGAGTATGTTACACAGTATTTGGGCCTTGTGATGGTATTTTAAATCAAAAGGTAGGGTAAAACAGGAATGCTGAGCTCCTCTGAAGTTCTGCTAAAATATTGTGCAGCATCCTACAGGAGGCACTTTGCTTTAATTACTTCTGCTGTGCTTGTCTCTTTGCACTAACTAATCTCTCCCTCTATTTGCAGGTTAATGAAGACAGGCATCAAACCTCCCAGCCCAGTGCATTTGGTTATCCAGGAACAGTTGTACCCTATAGGCTTTCCTAATATCTGTGTGTCTGTCTTGCAGGGATAAACAGCAGAACAATAGCACTAGACAAACCTTGAATTTAGTTATATATATATATATATAATATATATATGTATGGAGATGCAGTGCTTTGATCCCCTGAATCAGCAGCATTATGCAAGAGCAGCCTTGCAGAGAGTGAACAGTGAATGAGCAAAACCAGCAAAAACATGCAAGTCATAGATGGTTGCATTTAATCTTTGATTCTGCAAATATGGCTCCAGTTAATGCCAGTGGAAATTGTTTATGGATACAAACCCCATACTGGACTGATCAGAGCCCCATTCCTAATCAGAGACTCAGGCTGCACTAAGTTACCAAAGAAAGCTAGAACATTTTTTAGAAAGACATCTAGAAAAGACAAATTAAGGCTTTTAATTTGTTTAGGGCTGTATAAACCAACTTAAACAAGATTTTAAACCAAACAACAAAAAACCACAAACCCCAAAAACCCAACGAAAGCCCAAATCAAACATCACAACAAAATACCAGCAAAATAAGGATGCAAATACCACCCCCAGGCCTAAAATGGCTAGAATTGACCATGAGTTGTTGCTGAACCTTGGAAAAGTTTAGGTTTTGTTCATCACTGATGTAGCTGCCTGCCCAGACTGAAATGGAAGTGATGAAACAGACTGACCCTCTGGAGAGAAGCAAAGAGTTGTGCTTGAGAGATGGAAACCAAGGGACTTTTCTGACAAATAAATTCAGCAAAGCACCTGAAGGTATTGAAAGACCAGAGAGATGCCCCAATAATGCCATCCTAAGACTGCTGCTCATCAGGCTCCTATTTTGTCTCTGTGCTCCATGCCTTCTGCTGGGAGGGTCATTGCATTTACACACCTTGGCTTTTTGCAGCAGGCACTGAACCGTGCCAGGGAGATCAGGAAAGTCACTTTAAATGAACTGCTCTGTGCCTGAGGTATGAAAATAACTCACAGTGTCTCACAACTAGATGCATTCAGGGTTGTTTTTAGGGATCTGGAACTTCCTATGCAAAATGCTCTTATTTTATTTTATGAAATAAGTTTTCATCTTGAAACCAACAAATGCAGAAAAAAGCAGCCCAAGTGTACATTTTGAGTTGACAAGATAGCTGATTGTTTAATCTCCCAAGAGTCCATGTCTATTAAAGAACTTGTGTTTTGCTGTTCTTTCAATTACAGCAATAATTTTCTCTCCCAGGCACACAGTTTGAATCTTTTCCAGAGGTTTTTAATGACTTGAAGGCTGACAGAAATTATTTAACACTTTAAAGTCTCTTTCCAAAGCCAAGAGGGTCTTTTAAGAGTCTGTAATAACTTTTATGGTCATGCTGTATTGCCTCTTGATTGAAAAATACTCTGGAAATGGAAGAGATAGGGAAAGAAGATGTAGGTATCAAAGGAGGCATAATTTTTTTGTAGTTTCCTTGATTATAGAAGGATTTTTATACTTTGGTACCTGGATAATTGAAAGACAGTTCCACTGTGGGGAGGAGGAAGATCAGGACAAAACCTGCTGCAGCAGCCTGTGAATGTCAGTGAATATAAACTGTTCTTTCCTTCTTTCCTATGTTTATATTGACAGTAGGCTGGAACTTTGCCCTTACAAAATGTATTGTGATATATTTAGCTACCCATTCTTTTTTCACAAGGACTTTGAGGCTTTTCTGGCACCTGTGTGCAGAGGTTTTAGAATGAGAGAGTTCATATGCTTAAGGCCTGATGACTGTGAAAGAGCAAGGAAATGAAGTCCTGATGTAAGGTGGTGTGCCTGCCCTGTTCCAGAGGAAGTATAATAACTAAAGGAGGCCTTTTCTCTGGAGGTTTGATGGTGTTTTCGTGCTTTTTTGGGTATCTCAAGCTAATGGGCTCATGCACTCAGCATCAGTCTTAGCTGGTTGATCTATTTTGATATCATGCCTTTTCCTACTGCCTTTCTTCCAGAGCTCCCAGTTTGTTCCTACAGCCAGGTTGTCTAGGATGGGAGGTGAGGTGTTGAGGAAGAGTCCTCTACCAACCTGGGTTACATTTTTATACTTACAAAGCAGAAGAGAGTGGATTTTTGCATGTCTTGAATGTTGTGTCTTGTATGGATATTTTATATTCTCACTGAAATGTGGCAAGAAATAATTTTGGGTGGTAATCTCTGCATTTAAATACGTAGCTACTTTGTTGATATAGAGATTTAGTCCATAAAACATTGTTCTGTGTGGATTTTTTGCTGATGATATGAGTAGAGGAATACTGAGTACTTAATTTGCTTTTATAGCAATAAAAGAATTTTAAAAAAAATTAAGTTGTATTCTGAGATATCAAAGAGTTTTATCCCTGAAGTGTAAAATTCTGGATATAGCTATTGCAATATGGAGATGTTTTTCAGGACTGGTGCTTTGTGTGCTCAAGAAAATGCTGGAAAAAAAAATCTTGCTTTGAGAAAAAAACAGCAGAGGCTGTTTGTATGCTTATAGTTTGATTTTTTTCTGTTTGCTTTGCCTCCTTGCTTTAAGAGATGGGAAACTTTTTTTTCAGTTTTTATATTGGAGAATTATATCAGCCCTTACGACAGCTACCAAAAGAAAAAAAAGAAAAAAAAAAAAAAAGAGAAAAAAAAAAGAAAGCCTGAGCTGTAACACTTAAAAAGTGTTGCCAGAGAAATGGCTTTATTTTGTTACCTCACTGAGTACCATAATGTTTTGCCTTTCCCTTATTGTCTCAATGATGCTTAGAATAATAAATAATAATGATACTTTGCTCTTATGCAGTGCTTTTGTCCATACATCTCAGAGAAGATTATAAAAAAGAGGTTATTATTAAGGTGTTATTGCCCTGTTCCAGGATAGAGAAACACAGAGGTGAATTGAGTTTCTGAAGGTTATCCAGTGTGAGAGAGCTGGCAGAGACATTTCTGTCAGCATCATTTTTCATTAGGAAAAGCTGATTCACTGAAACTGAAACCTTTCATGGAAATTCATTAGTGTCCAGGAAACTCTGCATCTCCAGAAGCCAAGGCAAATGTCAGATGCTGTAGCAAGGAGCAGCTGGAAGCCTGGTGCCAAGGGCATCTGATGTGGACAGGGGAGACCTGTGAGGTTTCTCTTCTAGAACTGCAGAGAAAGAGTTTGAATCTGTCTCTTCAAGGGAATATCCCTGTCTGCAGGTGTAGAATGTTGCTCAGCCATCCCCCCTGTCAGACACAGCACAGACAGCTCAGCCAACAGTGGCTCTGCTGAAGGGCTTCACTGTTCCCAAATCTGCTTCCATGCGTGACCCTGGGTGGGGATTGGATTTTCTGTGCGTTAAGGAGTGAGTGGATTTTATAGCTTTCATATCTTTAGTATGTGGGGAAGACATACTAAAAAAAATTCAGCTAAAAATTTGCAACCATGAAAACTCTCTTCTATGTGGCTGCCTTTTTTGAATGGGTTTGTATTTCTAATTTGGTAATGAAAAGTTTTGGAGGAAAGGAAGGCATGAGTTGAGCACAAATATACTGTAAGGTCATATATGGTGTTTTCCTCAAGAACCCCAAGCAGAGTCATCAGAGGGTATTGATTTTTATCATGACTCTTCTAGAAAACTTTGGAAACAACAACCAACGAAATGTTCCACTTTTCTGTCCACTAACTCCACTGATGATCTTGGACAAGGGATAAAGTTTACAAGGAGAGAGGGTGGTGGCTTTGTGCCAAGGAAAAGCTGAATGTAAAAATCCAGACTGAAGCTCTCAGGTTGAGTGTTTCACATGGCAAATTCAGTCAGACTAGAAAATACAAAGTTCACATTGAATGTGAAGTCACTGTTGCATTTCATGCATGTAAGCCTGAAGACAAGAGAATCTGTTCTGCTCAAAAGTGCTGGAGCAGCCATAGAACTTTGGGATAGACAGCTGAAGGCAGCTTGATTTGGTAAAGAACAACAAGATTAACAAAAAATAGCTACTTAATTTAAATAATTTAGACTGAAATACCAAAGTTTTTTTTTATTTTTATGCAAGTCTTTTTTTGAAAAAGTGTTCGCAGTCTCACATAAGAGAATTCTCCTCCAATAATTTTTATCAACAGGTTCCCATCAGGAAAGTGCTGCTGACCCCTCTCTGCCTTTTAAGAGATTCTTGCTGTTACCTAAGTCAGTAATAAACTGCCCAAGATTCAGTATAACATCCTCCCTGACTGTGACTGTGAACCTCATTATAAGTTTTTTCCCCATATTGAAAGTCCACCTCTTTTTCATCTTTGTCTTATATTTGTAAATCAATTCCTGTCATGGGAGAGTATTACACAAATTTTCAAAAAAGAGTAATTGTGCAGCTGCATTAATCAAAGGAGTAGTGTGCTGAAGGAAATGTCAGGCCTATTAGCTTGTCAGTGATCAGTGGCAGAAAAGCTGCTTTCTGCTAGTTTGCATTGTTTCTTTGGCACTAATTAACAGATTTGATACATTTTAAAATATGATAAAAGGGAGGGAGGGAAGACCCCAAGACGTGTGTTGCTGTAGTGGGAGTGGAACAACAGGTCTGGCACATGTGAGGATCTTTAAGATGGTTGTCCTGTGTCTCCTTTTTGTTTGCAGTATGGGTGATTCTTAGGAAGTCAAAATCCTAAGCAAGTTATCCAACAGGTGTCCCTTTTTGTTCAAAGGGGAGCTTTGGCATTCCTGGACAGATGGGGGCAGCAGCAAGGGTTCAGAATGTGCCATGATGGGGTAGCATCTGACCGTGCTGTCCAGGTGGAGACTGTGCCACAGCCTGGCCTCAGTGTGCCCAACAGCAGGCAGGAAAATGCTCTTGGATTCATGTTCTCACCCACCTCAGCCCTGTGTGAGTGGCCTGTTCAGTGCATGCAAAATGCTGCCTGTAATCACCTCCTGTAAGGAGACTAGAAACCTTCCTGTGATCAGAAAACACCTGAGAGAAAGGTAAACTGCCCACCCTTATTCCAGCCTTGCAGTGGTTCATTCTCTATGCAATTGAAAGACAAAATTTTGCCTGGTTTTCTGAGTCCTGCGAGGAAAAAGAAATTAATGAACTGTTTGGTTTAGTGAGTTGTTAGGGAAGATAGTCCCCTGATCAGCTCATCCATCATGGGGCTCTTCCCTCAGCCACTATTTAAATAAGATATCCACACACCATCTCCCCAGCACTTCATCCAGTAATTCTCTCTCTCCCAGCAAAGCAAAAGCCAAGGGTATCAGTGAGTGGACTTTAAGGTGACTTAGAATCAGAATTTTTTCAAATGCTTGAGAAAATAATTGCAAAATACTTTCACCACTCATTTTGTGGCCATTCAGAGGTCTCTTGTAATCCTTGTTTCCTTTTCCAGGAACTCTGGTGTTTCCAACATGTGAGCAAATAGGTTCCAGAATGAAGACAAGACATCTTTTTTTTTCTTTTTCATGGAGATATGTACACACATACTAAAAATAATAGTTCAGAGTTGAGGCAAATAATTTTAGCAGTGAGAAAGTCACAATGAAATTCTTCTTTTGCCTCAGTTAGAACACTGTTATATAAATATTCCTTTAGAGTGAAGAGTAACAATTTTGTTACTCATTACTGCTTACTTTTTAGATGTTGTGGATTCCTGTGGGATTGCTTAAAGCTAAGCACATATTTAATTGCTTGTGCTGGATAAGGATATTCTCAGCTCTGAAAGTGCACCTGAGCTATGACACGTACACACTGCCTGTTATATTTTCCCATTAAGTTACTGCATTTATTCTTCACTCTGACAACTCAAAAACCTACCATGAGTCACAAGAAATTTCTGCCATTAAGTTCCCCATTTTTCTGATACATTTCAGGGTGGAAATAGAAGTTGCATTACGCATTAGGTATCTTGTAGTCTCTGTAAAGATAATTACCAGTTGAAAATCGATGGGAAATTAATCAAAATATTTTTTATGTGTTCCTAATAAAGGACAGTACAAGTTGATACATTTTTAAAGCATTTTTAGTAAAGATTGTACCATATCAAAGGGTGTTGGAATGAATCCTTCCCACCTTTGGGGGGTCTTTATGTGCCAGGCATTGTGAAGGGTACTGAAAGTGTTCCCTTCTGCTCATGAGAGCTCCATACTGCTCATTAAAAATGCTCCACCTTCAAACTGGGCCGGCCATTTGGCACTTCTAGCTAGTTATTTTCAAATGGGCTTTTTATGCAAATAGACTGGGTTTGATTGAATTCAAGTATAAAAAACCAGGAAAAGCTTCAAACCCCAAATGTGCCATAAGAAGACACTTAAACAGCTTGATTTAAGGGACATAATCTAAGAAGCCAGCCTTTCTCCTCTCCCTGGTTCCTCAGTGGGCATAAAGAGCTTTATCAGAAGTGATACTCTGTGTGCCTGGTTACAGGTCCTGCTCTGAACTACCCTCCAGGAGAGCTCCTTTCTTTCCTTTATCTGCAGGGATGTTAGTCTCTTCACAGAAGCTACCTTTTGGCATTGTAAATCCAAGGCAGCAGGAATACTTCCCAAGGGTGGTGAATAAAGTTGGGCAGATAGGCCTGCATGCCAGAAAATAAAATCAATGTCCACATCTGCTTCTGACTTGCACCTGGGCTCAAAGGGATGCCATGTGAGAGTAATCAGTGATGTTATATCTAGTTCATATTGGTTGCCTTCTCTACAATCGTTCAGATTGTGAGTTGCATTAATACAAACACTCAAGAAGGTTTGTGTGAACCTTGTCCTAGATACCAAAATGAGAAAATAGAGCTGGCATATTTATTTTGCTCTATATGGTACATTCCATGTGCCCATTCATTTTGGGCATTTGCAAAAAACAAGAGTGGATTTGTTGGAAGTTTTTCCACCTGTGCAACACAGGGAAATGTAGAGTGTGTTCCCTCTTGAGAAGGCTGGATTAGAGATGACCAGTCTCCAAATCCACCTTAGGCACCTGATGCAAGCACCAGTTTGGGATCAGGCAGGGTTTGTATTTGAAGGTGGAAGAGTCTGTGTGTGAGCAAGAAACATACACCTTGTCAGGAATACCTAAACAAGTCTTGTGTAGAAGATAGCAAAATAAGCATTGCCATATTTATCTCCTGGAATTAACATCTTTTTTTCCCAGCTTAATGGCTACTACAGTTTTAATTTCCACTCAGCAGCAGACTTTTCTAGTGTCTCTCTCCAAACTGTGAAGCGAATTTTCTGTCCTGCTGCAAAGAGCAACGTGGGCCTAAAGGAGGTAAGTGGTGTCATGGAAAAGATAGTCCTGTGACTCTTGATGTGTAGATAGAAAATAGCTGTAATTTGGATATGTTTTATTCTGGACAGAGGCTGCTACCATTGTCCAGCAAGTGCTGAGTCAAATGCTGCAAGCTGTCCAGCAAGTGCTGCTTGTGGTTGCAGACAGGGTTTGGGAGTGCAATCCAATCAATGCTGTGCTTCCAGCTCAGCAGTTTCAGCCAAGCTCTCTTAGGGTCAATTTTGTGATGGCCAAAGCATTGAGCCTCAGTGGCAGAAAAGCAGGTTTGACAACTTCCTCTGCTCCTGTCTCAGCAGGGGATTAACTGGTGGCCCAGTGCCCTGTTCCTGTAGCCATGGCTTCTCAGGTGGATGAGCACTGAGACCTGGTAATCCCTGGTGAGCCTGCTGGAACTGCAGGTCAGTCCTTGGCTCTCACCAGGGAATTTCAGATTTTCCTCAAGTACGGGAGTTAAATCCATTGGCAGAAGCCAACTGCTTGGGATAATGCATTAAAATAAAACCAATCAGCCCCCCATGCCAGGTAGTTTTGAGTTGCTGCCCATGCTAACATATATCTCCCATAATGGGTGTCATTTCAGCAAAAAGAGAAAACCTTTGGCCAGCTGCTGTATGACAGTGAGGGGCAGATAAGGCACTTTCTTGCAGAGAGCTCTGAAGGGTCTCTGTGTTGTAAAATATGACTCAACGTTTTGGTGAAAAAAATAAACATTTGTTGCTTTTTTATTTGTCAGCCTTGCAAATTCAGCCCAGCTGTGGATGAGTCAGCTGGAGTCTGCTTGAAGGCAGCTGCCAGGATTGTTAACTATTCATGCTCTTCATTGATAATCGTTAACTATTTCCTTGTCTTTACTAAGACTTCACAGACTCAGGGTTTCAGAAAACTCAAAGATTTCAGGGCTGGCAATTAGGAAAAACATCTTTACTTCTAGATTGAGCAAGGTTGATTTAGAAGGCAGAGAAAGTAAACACATCCCTGCTTTTCACAAGGTCACCCTAGAGAGGGTAATCATGTTTTAAGTTGGAGCAGTGCCTTTGGAGGATGGCAGACAGCACTTTATGTTACAGTAAAGGGCTATCCCCTGTCGTCAATGGCTTTGACTTAAAAAAAAAAAATAAAAATCAATGAATGAATGCTTCTGTGAAGTCAAGAAATTAAGTAGTAAATAGTAAAAGTTCTCCATACCATAGCAATAATCTGTATTCCTTTCCCTGTCAGGGTAAGGAAGAATGCCTGTAGAAGTAGCATTTGCTCTCACTCACAGGTGCTGTGCTGCTGAATGGAATGAGAGCAGCTTTCAGAAAGTCTGTGTTTTGTTCCAGAATGCTAAACTGTTTGGCAAAGGATAAATCAATGACAAGTTCTCCTATACAACTTGCATAAATGTATCCAGCACTTAAGCAGTTTATCTGTAATTCTAACGGATTGCATTACTGGTGAATTAAAGCTTGGCCTCTGCCAAGATTTCAGTGGTGACTTTGGCTCTCTGAGTCCCAAGGAGACCAGAGGAAGCAGGAAATCAAATTCAGATATGGCCTGTTACTGAAACACTGCAGAGCAGAAGAGGAGCAGGCAGCAGATGCACACTAGCATTCCTATTATAAAAGGTATATTCTAGAGCTCTCCTGCTAGTTAGACATATCAGAATATTAATAAGTCTCATGAAATGTCATGTCTCCTTTGGATAAAGCTGGGGATAAGCAGCTAATTTTTAAAATCTTAAAATGCTGAAAAGGAATTGTAAGGAAGGTAAGAGATTTGCTGATACACTTCAGCTTTGTCCTGCAGACAGTGTGGTATTTTATTTTTTTTAGGGTAAAGCACAGCAATTTTTCTTTCCAGAGCTGTCTAATATTTTGGGTTTCCTTTAGCTCAGAATGCCAATTCTCTGACAGAGCCTGTCCTCAAAGCATCCATCCTAAACATGATTCCCTATTAAGGCATACACCTTTCCAACTTGCCTTATTCCTGCTAATAAGGGAAATAAGCTCTGTCCTTATCCCCAGGTTCTCAGCAGATCCATGAGCCAGGTAGTGATTTGGTGTCACCTCTGCCTACAGTGGGAAACTGCTTTCATTAAGTTTTTTTGAAGTCTATCCAAGAGAAGCAGCAGAAGCTCAATCACTCCTGTTCCTTTTAATGACAGGAGATGTTTTACCTGGCACAGTTGCTCAGATGACCTCCAGGTGCAGTTGGCCACCTGATGTGCTTATCTAAATGAGCCTGAACCATCCATCAGAGCCGGCAACTCAATTCTGAGCCAGCACTGGCTGATGGAGCAGGGAAGGCTGTCCTCAGTTCCCATGTGTGTGCACACACTGGAGCACTCGGTGCTCAGCTGTACAGCAATAACCTGCAAGTTGCCATTAACAAAATCCCTGCTGGGTTGTTGTCACACATGGACATGGCTCCCAAACAAGGCTTTTTTTCATTCTCTGTGTTGCCAGCCTCGTGCTCTCATCAGTCAGTCTCTTCTGAGAGTGAAAAGATTTCAAAAGAGTTTTCATCTCCAACTTCTCACAGAATAGAGAACTGTATGTATGAAAATCCATATGAACAAGTGGGGCCACTGAAGGAAACCTATACTTGTGAAATTAGGAGTCTTTGAGACAGAGAACAATTGGCTTACAGCATATTATTGCGAAGAAATGTGTTTTTCAGAAAATATAAGGACTTCTATTATGTTGCAGAGCATTTCTCTGTGTCCTGAATGGTGTCAGTGGTGTTCTGTTCCCCTGTGCTTGTCATTTGAACAAGCACTGAACCCATTCTGATATTTTGCTTATTATCAGGGTGTGCTTAGAGTTTTGTTTCAAAAGTGGATGGGAGTTGCAGGTCTGTACAGCAAAGCATTTTGACTAGAGGAAGTAATGTCTCTTGAGAAGTGCCTCTCCAGAGAGAGAGAGATTTAAGAGTTCTTTTTTAAAAATTTCAGTTGTGATTTTCATGAGTTTTGTCTCAATTTTACTACCTCACACATTCAATTTGGTAATAGAGACAATTGGCAAATAGCATTAAAAACTATTAAAGTATGAATTATTTGCCTTCTTTGCCAAATTTGTTTCTCAAACAGAAGGGCCATCTGTGTAAAGGAAAGAAATGGCTAGGGTTAAACCTTGGGATCACAATTTTGGACAAGTTCTGACTGATTTTCAAAGTTAATTAAGTCCTTTTATGTCTTTGCAGGCATTTTCTGTGGTGTACATCTTCAGTGAGTGTATTCTTTTTGAAGTTATTGAGCATTCTAGTTGTCAGATGTCTCCTGAAATGCCTAGTAAGTATTTCTGTAGATCTGTGGGTTTTTTAACTGTGTCCTAGACCTTGGATGCCTTTCCTTATGTAAAGTAACCTGAAGCACTCATCCTGAAGGAACAATCTATATAGATTAATGGATTTCCTGAGTACCTACACGGTGTTCAATTATAGATTAGCATTAGCTGATGGACACATTGAAGTGTTCTGTTGTGATTTGGGCAGTTTTGGGTGGTGCTGTATTTCTCCCTGTCAATAGGAATGCCAATAACAGTAAGTTAAGAAGAAGAAAGTGAATTTTTTTTAGAGAGCACATAAACATTTCTGTAGGTAATGAGTTTGCCCAACATAAAAATAAATATTAAATTAGCACCCTGTCACTTATATGAGTGCAGACTTTGATGCCATAATTTATTCATTTCTTGGCTCACAGTTCAAGTCACTTAAAGTATCACTGATGGACATTCTGCTAGAGCTTCTGCCTTTTGGCCTTCCTCCTGTTTGCTCTGAGCTCCTGTCTGGGATGATAGCAGCAGAGATGTTCCCTTGGCACAGGTGCAAAGGTTTTTCAAGAATGCTCTTGGTTGCCAAGGTTTGTCCTGTTCCTTTGCTGCAGTACCTCTATTTTCACTATAGGATAACAGTTCAGCCTGCCCAGCCACTGGTAGGTGCAGCTGGTGCTGTGTGATGCTTTCTCTGCACACATTCAGAACAGGCCCTGTGAAAGTGGAGAATGCTTGGGTCTCTCAGACATGCTGGAAAATCCCAGTGACGTTAAAGCACTTTTCCTCTGATCTCTATTTGGAGTAATATCTGGAAGTCTTTGAAATTTTTTTGATTGATCTTCTCATTAGCTCTAATTTTCTTTCCGTTACATTGGTCAAGAGGATTGATCTTCATTCAAGAAATGTCTCTGTGATATTGTTCCTCTGTATGAATGCACAGCAGTGCCTGTTCACTGAGTACTATACGGTTTCTGCATTCTATATATGATTATAAATAATTGTGCTGTTGTTCTATGCACTCACAGAGCTTTAAATGGGTACTATTATGAGCTGCACATTTAAAAAATTTATATATAAAAATACTTAGTGAAGGAAACTTGGATATGTAGCTGTATGAAAATCTACCTTTTGCTCATAATTTGTGGAAAGACAGAAGTGATCATATTACAGTGCACATATAACACCCAATGACTTTGTCTGGAGCTCAGCACTTTGCAGTAATCAGCCCCATGTTTCATGATGATTATGCCCTTGCAGCTTTCTCATCTCAATTTTTCTGTAACTAATATAATCCAAACTATATTATCCTATTAGGAGGCTCATTTTTTTCCTCCAACAAGCAGCATGCACCTGTCTGCTTACCATGGGGGAAGCAGTGGAAGTGTTCTCCCTCTATTGTTCCAGTGTTAAAGGAGATAATTTAGGCTGTAAACAGGGAAGATTGAGCTTGTTGAGTTAAAATGAGCACATTAATTCTTGAACAGAGCCCTGCTTTATGTTTTTCCCCTTCATTACTCATTTTGCATATCTTGGCTATGTCTGTAGTGGATGGGGAGAGAGGCAGCCTCAGAGTGTGATTTGGAGCATCTCTCCCAGGCCCCTGTTTGGAATAAACAGGCTGTTCCTTTGCACCAGCTGGGAACACAGCCCCAGAGCTCAGTGGTGACATCTCCAGTTAGGCACTCAGCTCCTTGGTGTGCTCAGGGCAGAGGGGACAGAGAACAGTAAAGAGGAGCTGCTATGATTTAAAAAGTGCTCCTACATTACAGTAAGTAATGGATTGCCAGTCAGGCATAATGCCAGGTTTGAGCTGATGGGAACTCTCATCACAAGTAGATATAAATGCAGCTGTGTTGTAAAAACTTGGAGGTGTCACACAGCCTTTTGAACAAGGAGTAGTGTGTTGCAACAAAGCAGTTCTTTTTCTCTCCTTTCCCACCTCCAAGATTACATCTTTTCTGTTCTTTCAGAGCCAGGCAGCTGGAAACATTCTGTGCTATTTCCATCTACATCATACCAAATTGCACTTGTAAAGAGAAATGATGCTTGGGAAGTCAGAATTTAGACAATTGAAAAAGTTAAAAGCCAAAGCCATTAATTTTAGCTATCATGATGTGCATCCTAGAGCAAATGTTGCTCAGGTTTCACAGAAGGACTCTGAAAGCAGGTCTTTTTCAGGGGTCTGAGTACCAGAGAAGCTATTGGAAGCCCAGTGTCAGCTTGACAGATGACTTGCCAATTAACAGCATCATTTAATGAACTCCTCTAGTGTCTGCATTTCTTCTTCATATTTTTGTATGATTGGTTAAGCAACCCTGATCTTTGGGCTTCAAGATGTTTCTTTTAACATGGCACAGGCTGCTCAGATAAACCCATGACTGAGAGACTGAAAACTTGCTTGCAGTGGCCATCTGCTCTCCAGCTCTGTGTATGACAACCTAACGTAGAGATAGAGCTGGTGCCTAAGGCAAAGTACTTTTGAAACAGGTTTGGATATTTTCACTTTGCAAATTGTTCACAGAAGTTGTTAAATACCTTCTTGAACACCCTTTGGAGCATAGATGGGGTTTGAATTTTTTATGTGTATAATTTAAACACACATTTCAGAGGCAGCTTATAGCCAACATTACAAGGTGTATTTGTTTGGACAACAATGACCAGATTCATCTTTCACAAGCAGGACTAAGACTAAAGATGACTGATACTGTTTTCCCTGATTGCTGAGATGGGAAAATTATAACCAGGATGTTACCTTGTGAATTGGTCACCTGGTGCTGAGGATTAACACCCAAGAATCTCTTTCTCTACACAATCTTAATAACTGGTGTTGAATTTTTCCCCCTTTCCTTTCTCACAGGTCAGTGTCCCAGTGCTGTAGAGAAAGCTACCCTGGGTTTTACCTGTTTACCAAAAAACCAAGGTTGTGTGTCTGAAGCACCCTTCACATGATATTCCAGGTGAGTGATCCTTGGGACTTGAGAATAGTTCTGAGTCATCTAAGGAGAGTTCAGATAAAAAAACTCCCGAGTGAAATTGGTGGTTTCGAAGTTTGTTGTTTTCTAATAGATTTTGTGTTCCTCAAACTTACCTCTACACAGTGTCTAGCCAAAGTGTGTGTGCCACTGGAAGTTTCAAGCTAAGGTAAATGAGAGCCTCATAAAAACTTGTGCATCAGCTCCTGAACAGAAAATGTCACCTTCAGAGTCCAGGATCAAAAGCGCCATAGAAATCATTGCTCTGATGTCTCTATTGAAAAGACAGTATCATTAGTGCATATTTCTAAGTGCTATTTCTCTCTAGTGTGCATTACCATTAAAACTTCCAGTACTAAAATCTATATTACTTTACTTTTGAAATGAGGTTTCCCTCAGAGCCATCCCTGGCTGCTTGAAGTGTGAATGATTGGCTCTGCATGGAGCATTTTGTAACTCTCCTCACGGAGGGAGCCACATAAAAATAAGCATTACCATCAAGTCTGTTTTGCATACTGTGGCTGGGTGTAATTCCAGAGCCTGGGATTCACCCTTCTGCTGACCCTGACTGCCCCAGCGTGCTCTGGGCAGGTTTTGGGACAGTTTAAACAAATGTAGTATCAAAGGATTGCAAAGGTTGCAGTTGTTCTTTCTGTTATACAAGATAGAAGAACAGGAAACTCCTGTATAATATATACACTGTTATTAAAGTGCATCCTTCTTTGAAGGACAATCACTTAAGGGCCTGTCCTTATGAAGTTATTAACTCACCATTTTCAGATTTTTCTCTATGGATCCCTGTTGGTCTATTAGCTGCTGCTAAGAGATCTGAAAAAGGTAATTAAGAAAGGCAATATTATTATTATTATTATGCTAATATTGGGGGATCTAAAGGGAAATGTTTGAGGGTCTGCAAATCAGCAGAGCAGGGAAAAAAGCCCCAAAACCTACTGAATGAGAATTTTGAGGGAATACATGGGAACACCCTGTATTTTTCAGATAATTCTAATAGGAAATGCTTCATCTGCCTCAGCAGATTTCAAACTTTGTAATACCTCATAGCTTGGAGGCATCTTAAGGGTAGATGTTATAAAAGGTCACATTAACTTGTATATTCTTGGCAGAAAACAGTCCTGAATGACTGAAATGCTGGCCTGGTAACTTATATAGGCATTTGTGAATAATGAAAACTGCCTTTTTTAGTAATGCTCTTTGTAGCTGTTCTGCAAAGCACAAGTGCTTTGGTATGCTTGGCAGGTGCTTGGTATGTCTGTGGTAAGGAAGCATAAAGGGAAGGAAGTGTCATGTGCTCATTTGACATAAATCACTCTGCTTTAGTGGGGCCTTTTAGTGAAGAGTACAGATATACTCTGGCAGGATTTAACCAGGAGGACTTAAACAGCAATGGGAAGCTTTTGATTTCTGTTTGAGTCTTGAGAATGTCTGGGAAGAACAGGTCTTACAGGAGCTTTGGTTACTTCATGTAGGAAACGGGGAAATATCACAGCATTGCTGACCTTGGTTGTGATCTGTGGTGTTGTCTGGCCCCAAATAGTTTAGGTGTGGAGGTCTGTAGCCAAGGCAGTGGGATTCCCAGTGATTTCTGAGAACAGCCTGGTTATTTCTGCAGACAATCCATAAGGATCTGCAGTTGGTGTGGGCATCCCTGTGTGCAGGTGGAAGCACCATGGCTGTGGTTGCTCCCTGTTCAGCACTGCTCCTGTTAACAAGTGGCAGAAATGGTCTGGACTTCTCCAAATCAGCACGAGTCTCGGGTCCTCTGTGGCCTTGGGAAAAATGTAGATGAAAGTACAGTACACACAGGAAACATCTGTTCCCAGATTTATAAAAGACTCCCTCCCCCCAATTTAAACTCCTGTTGTTCTAGGGAGGCTGAGGAGTTTGTGTAGCCCCAGAGTGTGCTTTACTTGTGCAGCTGAACCCTCCTCTGCTTTGTCCTCTCTGTGTTTGCTGTTCTGCACTGGGCAAATTTACCAAGAAGCTCAGCTGGGGCTGGCAGTAGCTCCTCTGACTTGGAAAATGCCTCTGAATAAATGACCTGCTGTGGAAGAGCAATACATATTCTGCCCAAGAACCAGAAAATGAAACAATAAAGGGTGTTCTTGGAATAGCTCTTAAGAACCTGGGTACCCTGAAGGAAAATGAGACTTCTGGAGGGTGATACAGAGAACCCATTTTAGGAACCTGCCTCTCTTCGGTAAATGTACATGGAGGTATCAAACTGAGAATGTCTAAAGTTAAATGGTGTGAACACCTATCAGTGAACAGCTGTCAGGGTGTTGAATTTTTTTGATAATTTTTGGATTATTATCAACTGTTCTTGTTCTCTTCTGAGAACAAGAACATTCCCATGAGCTCAACACTTCTTCCGCTGCATAGGCAATGTGGAAGGGCTGTAACATTTCAACCCCCTCTGTTGTTCCTACAACATTTGTGTAGCTGGATTCAAACTTGTTTCTGTGCTGTATGTGTATGTGTGTTTCTATTCAAAAAAACCACGGAATATTCTGAGGAATGCATGCACTCACTTTTATACAGCAAACAAGAGTAGATGTTCATAGGAGCATCTTTAGGCCCTGCAGCCAACAGATACATCAGATTTCAACATGTCCCTGCAAATAAATAGTTCATTTTTTGAGAGAAAGAAATTCTCAGTGATACTGAAAACTCTAAATTAAGATGCTGAAAACAAGATCTTTATTTTGGGCTGTTTAGAAGTCTGCCTCATAGAAAGCTGACTATTGCCAAATGTCATGGGAATGAGGGACTTAAACATGTCACTGAAGTGTGTACTGCAAGTTCCTTCATGATGAAGTCTCAGATAAATTGGAAACATCTCAAACTTACATCTTGGGAAAGCCAAACGCATTTCAGATGGAAATGAATGGAAATGAATTCAGGGTGTAGACTTGAACCCAGCCTCTAGGGGCACAATAATTGTGCCTTTTAGGAAATGGCCTCCTGCTCTTTGCATTTTAACTGTCTGTAATTACTTCTGTGGTTTGTTGGTCGTGGAGGAGCTCAACAAGCTGGGAATTGGCAGATTCAGTGTTGCCTTTATTTACAGTGCTTTTGCCAAGTTATTAAGTCATCTATAGGAGGTTTTGTCCTCACAAAACTAATTCCTTGGTATGGCCAGACACTGCATTTTCCTTTTAACTTTGTTCTACTATTTAAAACTGTTTTGGCTAAGATTTGGATTGGCATGAATTGTCAGAAAACCACCAAAATCAGTATGGATAAGCCAGGTTTTCTCTCCTCCATCTGTGTTGTATTTTGTTTTCTCTCACAATGGGCTGTGCAAAGCTGATTATGTCTAAGGCACTATGCACCCTTGGCTGACTGCAGTTGCTCCAGTGGGGGTATTTTGGTGCTGCCAAAGGGGCAGGGGGCAGGAAGTCAGTCCTGCAGGAGGCTTGCAGAAAGCCAGGTAGCCCCAGGAGCTTTCAGAGCCTGCTGCATTTGTTTGCCCCATTAATGCTGCAATATTGCACCCTGAGCATTCTGTGTGATCTGATCAGCTCTGCCAGTGCTGCTGTGGAGGAGGAGGAAGGGCAGTGCAGAATGCAGGGGTGCTGCTGTGCAGGAGGAGGAAGGGCAGTGCAGAATGCAGGGGTGCTGCTGTGCAGGAGGAGGAAGGGCAGTGCAGAATGCAGGGGTGCTGCTGTGCAGGAGGAGGAGGAAGGGCAGTGCAGAATGCAGGGATGCTGCTGACCTCCAGGACTGCTCAATAGCCACCTGTCTTGGGGTGACTTTATGATGCTTGTATCCCCAAATCGTCTGTTCTGTTGGTATTGAATATTGAGTTCTGCAGCTTTGAGACTGGTTGCAGGAGTGAAGGGGGAGAGCAGAGGTGCAGAGTTTGTTATCAGAGATTACAGTGGCATTTGCTCCCCGGATCCTTCACACAGACTGCAGTGCTGTCTGCAGTGGGCAGTGGGAGAGAGCTCTCCTTTGCTTTTGGTTAGTTTTTCCGGCTAGCTGGGGCAAAAAAGTTCCCTGGACTGCGTTTCTTTTTTCCCCCTTTTTACTGGAATTGTTCGAACCTGCTCTTGTTGAAATGCCAGAGGAGCACTGGGAGCTCACAGCTGTGTCCCACAGGCCTGGGCCGCGGCATTTCCCAGGCCGGAGGGGCTGAGAGCAGCGTGAGCGAGCCGGGCTGCACCCACCCAAGGGACTCTTCTGAGTTTGTCACCTCCTCGGAGTGGTGAGAGGTTTTGCTGTCTAGCATTGTTCATTTTTGTGCTGGGAAGTGCTCTGCCTGTTAAATAAACAGAGGTTTTTTTCCACTTCTCTCTGAAGAAAATATTTTTTCCCCGAACTAGTTTAGGGCCCCCATTCAGAGGTTTCCTCCTAAACCAGGACAGCACGGTGGGGCAGAGATGTGCTTTGGAAAGTGCCTGGTGTACTTTGGCTCTAAGTGTGATGCAAATGTTAATTGTTGCTATCATTCTTCCTTAAGAAATGGGGGCATGTTTTTATCATTATTCTGTAGGTCCCGGTGTCCTTGTACAATTAGGCCCTGACCTCATCAGAATAACATTTGAATTGGAAATGAGCAAATAACTAACATCCTTTCACTGGAATTTCCTCAATTCTATTAACCCTGGATATATTAAATACTCACATTAATGGTGATTCTCTGGCACCAGCAGAATCTAAAAGTGCTTTACACTTTCTGCCAAGTCACTTCTAAACTCTGGGATGAAACCTGTATAGCTGCTGCAACTGGACCTCTTGTCCTTTCTGCCACAGATCATAGAATCAGTTAAGCTTCAGACTGAGTCCAAGCTGAGTTAGGGAGAGGAGGAACTTTCCTGTCTTCAGGAATAAGCAGTCTTCATGAGTTTCACACAGACACAGTTCTGAAGCCTATCCATGGCATCTCTCCCCCTCAGTGTGTCCACCACACACACCACACCCCACCCCACTGCTTTGGTCATCAGCAAACCTTCAGCTGAGGGTGGACTGATTCCACTGTCAGGGTCAACAGCAAAGTATCAGTGCTGGTCCCAGTGCCAATCCCTGAGGAATGGATCTATCACTGCTCCCCTCTAGGACTTTGAGTCATTGACCACAGCTCTTTGAGTGTGACCATCCAGCCAATTCCTTATCCACACTTCAAATCCATGTGTGTGGATTGACACATTGAGGCAACCAGGGCAAGCACCAAGCCCCAGCTGCAATACAAGAACAGATTTATTTCATTGCCTCCCCAGCAACACCAGGAGGCAGAGGGACATGGGGACACAGGCACATGGGGACACAGGATCTCTCAGGCTTAGTTCATCCTAGCAAATACTAGTTTTTCCCACACTGATATTCTTAGCATTCCCAGATGCAAGGTTACTTTGAGAGAAACTATTCTCTGCTAACCAAATCATCTGGGTTTAATCCTTTTTTCTCAGCAATGTCTCTCTGGTTTAGGCACAAAGACGTCAAACAAGATAGTGTCAAATGCTTTGTACAAGCCCAAGTAGATACCATCAACTGCTTTTCCCTTATCCACTAACATTATAACTCTGCCACAGTTTGCCATCAGATTTGTTAGGTACCACTTGCCCTCAGTGGAGCCATGGTGGCTGTCACCAGTTCTGTCCCTATGTGCTTTAGCATGATCTTGTTGGCCACCAAGGTGAGACTGAACAACGTGTAGTTCTCCAGGTTTTCCTTTATTCCCTTTTAAAAAACAGGGGTTATATTTCCCCTTTTCCAGTCAGTGGGAACTTCACTGAACTTCCATGACTTCTCAAATGTGATGGATTGTAGCTTAGCCAGGTCCTCTGCCAGTTCCCTCAGGACCTGCAGATGCATCTCCCCAGGTTTCAGAAAAGATTTCCATGATGTAGCTCCTATTACCTTGGCTCGTATCCCAGTGGTAAACTAGTGTTTAAGGACAAATTCATTTTGATTGATATTTAAATAACCCACAATTTCATCCCTGACTCAAGGATCTTGCACTCTAGGGTAGATTACTTCTGTGAATATTTGATCCTCATTTTCTCAGTGAAATAAAGCTTTGTTCATGCAGCTACGAAGCATTATTAGATGGTAATGGCACACAGAGTGGTCTTCATTAGAGAGCACTGTTAATTACAAATGCCAGGCAATTTTCAGGCCATCTATTCTGACTGTAATTATGATGTCGCTTGCACACCTGTGTCTGAGAGTATTTTCCTCTAACTAGGGCTCATTCTTTTGACTCAGCAAGGAGCCTCTCTTGATTGTGGAAATAGCTTTTTTGTTGTCTCCATGGGCAGAGAATAAGACAGAAGGGAGGGAAACCTTGGGAAACAGCCAGAAGCTGAAGCAGGCAGTGAGCCCTAAGTGACTGTGTGGGCCTGCACAACAGAGGGAGCATGTCTTGAATGTAATATGACTTAAAAATAGGCTTAAAACAGGCCTGTTTGCTGGTGTGCTTTCTGCTCAGTGCAACATGTGTTAATTAGAGCTTTAGCACAGCTTCTCAGTAAACAGCATTTTCCCTCAAAGAGAGACAAACAAGGAGAGGGAGAATTTTGATGTTGGGCATAAGGTACTATGAATAAGAATCAGCAGCAAGGGGTTTAGTTTAAGCTAGACTGGAATTTATTGCAGCTTTATGTTTTTATAAAGGAAGCCTGTGTGTCAGCTTCTAGTGGTGACAGGGATGCTGAGAATTGGCATGTGAGGATAATGTGATAATATAGAGACACCAGGGAGCATGTGTACACAAAAATGCATCTCAGTCAGCCAGAAGGCCATGCTGTGATTTCAGTAAAAAGCTGTGACAGAAAATCAATAGCTTTGAGAAAGGTCCATGGCAAGGCAACAGCATTATCTGTACGTTCTGCATTCTGCTTCCTCCCTCCTTCCCTTCACAGAGACAGAGCTGCATGAGCTCATGTTTGAGTTTTGTTAACTCTGTGCCTGAGCAGCTCAAGCAGCGAGGCAATTCAGGGAATACAAAGTATGTGCAGAACGGGTGGGGATAGAGAGCAGGGAGGGGTTTCTCAGGCAGGGTATTGGTTTATTGACAGGCTCAGACTGCCCGGCAGGCAGCCTGTGACTGCAGACTCCTCTCAGGGCTTCCATCTCAGCTGTGCTCTGATCTTCAGAAAAACTTCCCTCTGTACCTCACAGCAGCTTCACCCTGCTCTCTACTTTGATGTGTGGATCAACAGCAAGTCCCTTTTCCAGGTTTCCACTCAGGGCAGGACAATCTGGCCAAGCAGTTCCAGATTATGGAGTTTATATTAGGCACCAACTTGGAGCGAGGCTTTCTAGGATGTTTTGTTTTTGTCTTCTTTTGCTGTTTGTTTGTTTTTATTCTTCTCCAATTCCTCTTTTTTGTCTAAAATGGCAGAGTACAAGTTGTTAATAAAAGTAGAGCAAAGGGTGGACTGCTCAGTATTAGCTGGCACATGGTTTGTAATCATGTTTGTAATCATGTTTGTATATCAGTTTGTGATGCTACCTCTGTATTTTGTACATAGGCATGCAGTAAACTCAGAGGGGATGCTAGCCTTTGGGCAAAAAAGCCCACCAGTAGCATTTAAATGTGTGTAAGACTGAACAAGATGTAAAGGCAGTCTGCAGGAGAGGAAGAGTGAAAAGGATGAATCTAATCACCTGATTGGTGAATAGGGCATTGCTGGGATTGATTCTTCTTCTTTTTATTAATGAGGATACAATACCTCACTTGTAGATGATGTTCTAAAGCCAGGAAATCTCTAAGGTTTCATTATTCTTAAATATTTCCATGTGTTTGGGTATATAAGCATTTTGGAAGTGGGAGACCATTCCTGTGTTGGCATAGAGAGGTAATGTTAGCAATCCCATAGCATTAATTGAAAATCTACTGGGTTTCTTTTGCTGCCTGATAATACTGATAAATGCATGTTTTTCTAGTACAGAATTAGACTGAAGTGGCAGCTGGGAGAAAGCATGTTCTTTTTGCTGACACTTCTGGCTGCTTCTCACCTCACCCAAGAACTCAGTTCTTTCTCTATGGAAAACTCAGAAACAGACATAGACATGGCTCATTAAAAAGAGGTGGTTCTAAATTAGATTTTTTCCATGAAACCTTCTTTCTGTCAGAGCTTAATATTTCAATACTGCCAGAGCGTAGAAGATTATTCAAAGAATTACATAGTGGAAAATTCAGAGGAAGGAGAGGGAATTCTCTGGCACCTAGCAAAACCTTCCATAAATAAATACAATGTAATGACTGCTTTTTTCTAGGCTGTGTACATGAAGTTCAGGCAGGTGTTTGTTAGCTGGAAAACATAACCCAAAGTTTGTTAGGGTCTCACCCTTTGTGCAGCTGAGCTGCACAAAACACACAAAGTAATAAAAAGTAAGAGCGTACTATGTATTTAATGATTAAGCTTTCAGGGGTGCTAGGGTTAGCTGCTATCTTAATTGCCCTCCAGTTAGATCATAGTGTGGATCACTTGGAGAAGTGTTTGAGAAACAGAAATACCTTCACAGTGCCAATTGGGTGGGGCTGGGCCTGGGTGACTGTAAATTACTGATCAATACCACATTCAAAGTTGCTTGGGCATGAGCTGAGCAACTTTTCCAGTTTCCTAAATGCTCTGAAGTGCTCCTGCATCCCAGGTGGGAGACTGGAGCCTGCTGGATTGACTGATCATTTCCTTCCTCAGCCTCCAAACATCGTAACTCACTGCTCTTGAGCAGGTGTGGCATGAGGAAAATTAGAACTTGGGAATTATTGTAGCAGGGGAGAACCACTGTGTGAAAAGTCTTCCTCAGGGATCCCATCAGCACAGGCTGAATGACAGCCCAGGTCAATGGCAGCTATAGCAAACATGAGACCTTCCTTTGGGAAATGGAGAGCTGAGGATGAAATGCACAGGGAAGCAGCACAGCAATCTCTGACCTCACTGGCATGGGAGCATGGCATGCCAGCAGGATTTAGCGGTGGGGACACATTATGATGGGACATTGCCCCCTAGGGATGCCCACAGTCCCCTTGAAGGTCCCTTGGGTTTGTTTGCTTGGTCTGTGCTTGTTTATTCATGCTGATGGCTGAAAGCAGGGACAACTTCTACTGCATGAAAGCAATCGCATCTTCTGTGGGCTTGCCTAAAACTTAATATTTTATTTCTTCTCTTATTTCTTCTCTTTCTGGATTCCTAAAAATCCCGAAATTCTTATAAATGTCCGTTGTATCTTGCTGCTTCAGAGTTTTAAAATATCTTGAGGTTAATAATTGCTGTATGAAAATACTTGTGTGGTGTTACATTGTTATTCACTTAAATAATACACTTTTGTTCATTTCAAGGCAAATGATTTCTAAACAAGGAATATCAAGCTGAAATCTGAGGCTGGTTCTTTAATAACAGCCCAACATTAAGAATCAGTGGCAGTTCTGAAACACTTGTTATATTTTTCAAAATAGAAAATGTATCAAAGTGGATTGTGCCCTTGGGGGAAAATTATTTTTGGCAATTTGGTTTCTGCCAGCTCACCAGAAAGCTCTCAGTCAGTGAGCACTTTCTAGAACAGCACTAAATAGCATTGGTAGGAGTTGCAAAATCTTGCACTAATTGGCTTGCCAAGGCCCCAGCTCACTCTAGTAGAGAAAACTTGCTTTCATTAGGGGAGCAGAGCACCTCATTAATACTTAAAAAAGATAAGTTAGCGTGTTCAGAGACTGCAGGCTGGAAGGGAAAGGCTGTCATTTGTGTAGCTGCAGAACTCCTGAAGCCACCAGTGGGGTCTGAGGTAATGTACCTGCTGGCTGGACACCAGCACTGAGCTGCCACTGTCCTTCCTCAGAAGGATCTGTGGAAATTCCCCATCATTTGTGGTTTTTCAGCTGTGTTGTGAAGGTGGAGGCAAAGCCACAGCATTACCATCCTTGCTGATTGCTGACATTTAAGAATAGAGGTCAAGAGGTGCTTGGGCAGGTCCAGCACTGATCCAGGTGGATCTGCCCCAGCATGGCCCTGCACCAGTGATGTACATAATTACTCTGCTTTTGTTACAGATGTGAGGTGGAATTTTCAGGTCACTTATGCCAAGTTCATCACTTGCATAAGTTAACTGCTGAGCTGCACTTTTCTGGAGCTGTGCTGTCTTGGATAATTTGATACTCTGCCTCTCAGAGGAAACATAGATTTCCTGTCAAAATTGGCATTAGCTATTCAGAAGAACTCACCTTTCTTCTTGATGAGTCACAAATTCTTCTGTGCAAAACAATATCTTCAAGGAGGTTGTCATTTTATGCTGTACATGGTGTGTTTGGGGTGAAATACATTTTAGGGAAAAGAAAAATAGTCTGCCCCATGCTCGATCAGTTCCAGGAAGATCCCAACCAGGAATCTACAGCCAATGGAAAGTGGGGCTGTGCTGTTGGCTAGCTTGCCTAGGATTTTTGGTTGTACACTTGGATCTCAGACATCCTGATGTGCTGTTCAAGTGGAGTACCTGCAACCACACCAAATGATCAGAGTACCATAACTGCCCCCATCCTGGAATGTTTGACTTGACACTGAATTTGCATCGTGACAGTGAAAAATGTTGCTTAGAAACCTACACTGCAATGGGAAATCTTTTACTTGCATTCTATTTACTAAGGGTCATGCAGGGTCTGATTGCAGGAAATATCAGCCACTTCCTCACAATGGAATGGATTTACTGAAGCATATTAATTCACTGGTCTAAGGCAAATCTCTCTCTCTCAGATTTCAGTGGTGTCGGTCATGATCCATGTTTTCCAAAATGTGTAAGATCTAATTGCAATATAATCTGCTTAAAATGAGCTTTACTTGAAGTCAAGCAGTCAAAAAAATAATAAACAGAGTAGTTTTTTACTAGAAAAATCCTGTTGTGTTAAAAAAACCACACCTGTCAGGAGGTGGCTGCTTTCAAAGAATTTTCCAAACCAATTATTTGGAATGCTAACTGACCTAACTACAGCTTTCTCATTTCTATGATTTCCTCCTTTCTTGTTCTGAAATATATCATTTTGATTCATTATGTTGTACCATAGAATGAAATGTGGAATGACAGATTTTCATATACAGTGTGTTTTAAACTATGAAAGGCAGGAATAAGCAGAGATAAGTACTTCAAGGAGTTTATGATGATATTTTTGACTAATGGAGTTTTTATTCCCAGGAATTTTTGAGACCTGGAAGTTGAAGACAATGACATTCATTCGGTATCCTTGTACCAGCTTTTTTGTACCATAATTTCACTTGTTCTGTCTTTAGTTGTGCTCTTATCTACACATTGTTCTGATCCCTGTTTCCTTCTGCTTCTCTCTAGATAGCAAAGATCATCTTATTTGTTAATATATTTAAAAATTCATAACAGAGCCTGAGGCCTTTAGCTGAAAATACCATGTTTCTAATAGGAGCTTCATAAATACATTTTAGTTCCTGTCCATGCTGCCATGAACCAATGCATAAGTGCCTAGAATTGCTCACTGGGAATATTAAGAACTCAGATGGGGTTTGTACCTCTTGTACATATGATGGGTAGTGACTTTTTGACTTCCTTGCACTTTAATTGCACTGAGTTACATCCCTTTGAAAAGGAGATGGTCACACAGCAGAGAAAATATTTTTTTTCCCTTCTTCAGCTTCTGCACTTTTGGCTCTCTGGGCTCTCAGAAAGGAGATTGCTCTTCCACAATGAACAGCTTTTGGTGACTGGGGGGAGAAGCCTGAGGAGTACAGGGCAGGTCAGGAACACTCAACCAGCAGCCTGACAGAGACTGAGGTCATGGAAGAGGAGTGAAGGCAAAACCAGTTTGGGAAGAAATGGTAAAAGGATGACTTCTCCATGGGAAGCCACAAGTAAGTGTTAATCATCACCCAACTAAAGCTTGAGCTGGATCAAGCCTGACTGCAAGGACATAAATGACAGGGGAGAGATTGACGCTGTATCCCTTCTTTTCTTAATGTGAGTAATTCTGGGTTTGCCTCTTAAAATGCTTTCTGGTATTCTTAACTCCAGTGGAATTTTATACTCTTGGTATCTCAGGGAGTGCATGTTGTTAAGAAGAGCTGTGTGGATAGTGTCAATTATTTCATGTTTATGCACAGTTGTGTTTTAGTGGCTGCTTGGGAAAGAAGGGCCCAAGCATTGGTAAAGCCATCCAAGCATGGTGTGTGCTGAGGGTCCTGCATGGTGTGAAATGTCTCAGCCACCCTCTCCCAGCCCCACATACAGCTCAGACCTGTTCCATTTGGCTAACCCAGCCATTTCTTCTGACTGAAACAAGAAGGGCTTTTCCAAACAGCTCTGCCAGGAAAAGTGATGTCTCCCCAGTTCAGCATCAGCTGTCAGAGAGATGGTGGCAAGAAGTTGAGGGCTGAGGGTAGTGGATGAACCACGTTTTTTGGCTGCAGCTGATGTTACATCTGCAAACCAAATGATGGTGCAAACCAAAAGCACATCTGGATCACAGAGCTGTCACATATTCCTGTGTGGAGATGCCCAGGACTAGTGTGTGTTCAAACCAGTTGTAGGAGAAACAGGTTCAGAACAAGAGACAGCCTGCCATGATTCTGCAAGTTTGGTTTGAAGCAAAAGGCTTTTGCCCTATGAATGACT
The DNA here is from genome assembly GCF_009819885.2 of Catharus ustulatus. NCBI lineage: Eukaryota > Metazoa > Chordata > Aves > Passeriformes > Turdidae > Catharus > Catharus ustulatus. The sequence goes on along the minus strand of NC_046228.1, from coordinate 28,575,305 downwards.
CCTTTGTTTATTGTCAGGCCCTGCACTTCCACACGCAATCAACTCCCTAAAACTTAAATCAAATATTAAAATGAGTGGTTCATAAGTCATTCAAGTGTTAACTTAGCAGAATCTTTTAGCTTGCCCATTTTAACAAACTGTCATCCTGATGCCCCTGGCTTTGACACCTTGATGACAAGTAATTCCATAAGAGAGATGTGTGAGTCCAGGGACCTTGGAGCACTCAAGTTGCCACTGTTATGTTATAAATATAGAAACCCCTGTACTAAATAGCTCTAATGTGATTCACCCCAACACACACAGCTCTGGTCCATTGACATCAGTGGATCTACATGAGGGTGGCTTCAGAGCAGGTTTTAGATACAACAAAGCCTGGAGTTGCCCAGGACACTGGGCAGCCTTCCCTGCCTCAGCTGGGAGAGCAGGACAGGGATGAACCACCCATCCCTGGCCACCTCTGCTCAGGAAAGGCTCCAAACGTGGGCTGGGGCATTCCTGCAGTACGGATTCCTCCTGCCCTTGCACACAGGTGGAAGTGGCAGAGTCAAGTTTTTCCCTTTGTGCAGTGCGAGAGGGAGTCTGCAATAACCTGAGGGCAGGGAGGAAGAAAAAGGAGTCCATAGGAGAGGCTGGGCTGTTGGAAACCAAAATATTCTTTTGTCCTTCTTTCCACTGATCTTTTGAAATCTTTATCCTTTTGGGAGAGTTTACAGGGTTCAGTCTGTTCTGAGTAGCAAGGAGACAGTAACGAGGAACCTTTCATCAAGTGCATAGGCAGTGAGGAGGGAAAACTGAAGAAAATTAGAGAACTTTTGTATTTATTACAGAAAGATCACTCTACACCACAGAATGAAGGTGTGATGGCAGCATGTGTTGGGACTCCTGGACTAGAGCACCCCAGCCAGAGCAGGTGGTGGTTGTGGTTGAAGAAATGTTGGCACAAGTTGGGACACACATGTGGTAGCTGCAGCAGAAAAACCTTCCAGGCACCAGCCACTAGCAGAAGTTGGAGTAGAAGCAATGTTTGTGCCCTTTTTTAGATGGTGTAGAAGTACTGGGCAGTGTACCAGAAAGGTGCCTTCAATTTCTATCCATTTTTGTAGAGAAAAATTACTGCCAGGCCTTACAAACTTTGCCTGGATGTAACGCAAGATAAAACAAAGTCTGCTCTCTACATGTTGAATGCCAAAGAAGACTGAACATAAGGGACACATTTTAATTAACTGCTACAGTAATTTATTGAGGAAAGTGGTTTGTTGATCACTACTCACAGTCTTTAAATAAGAATTTGCTTTCTAAGAGAAGAGCTTTTAGTTCAGCCACATTTTATTCTTTTTGGTATAGGAATTGCTGGGGGAGCATTCCACATACTCTCAAGCAGATCTGATGAGGTGGTTGCCACAGCTCTTCCTGCCCTTAAAATTAAAAAGTGTTAGCATCTCCTGCTCATACATTTTGGGCTAAAATGAAAAGAGAAAGTATACTGTATGTAATAAGGTATTTGTATTTTATTCTAAACCTATTCATTTTTTGTTGGAGAAGCAGATAAGGCATCTCCAAGCTTAAGTAATGAGTTGAACTTCTCAGTTAAAATGATAACTTTTTGGTCTTTCTGCAAGAGAAATAAAACTTAGTGGGACCAATTTTGGCATCTCTGACCTCTCTGGTTCACCAACACTGACCTTGTATATCCAAAATCTCTTTCTAGTGCAATTATGGTGGTGGAAATGTGGATGTCTAGAAGGAAGCTCATAACTGGCTGATGATGTCATTTGGATTTACCCAGAAGAATCACTGCTATTCATTCCATTAAAACAGTTGGGATGATTTTGCCAGTATTTTTGTCTTGGTCTCCCTCCTGCAGAATTATGCCAGTTGTAAGTAGTGCTTGTATGAAGATGTATTTTAGGGTTATTGAACAGGGATTGATGTTGATCAGACCATTTATTTCATATGCACTTCTTCAATTATATTCTCTCTGTAGGCTTTCCTATTAATTACCTTAGAAAGAGTAATTTCCCAACAGATTATAGAAGCCAGCATGTAATGAATGTTTCTGACATTAAAAAACTTTATTGATGGAAATTATCTACATTGCATATAATCTGGACTCAAATACAGGTATTAAAGATTACAGATATACGTTTTGATCAGCTTGTAATAAATAATGAGAAAGTATTTATCACATCCTGTCACTTTTATTGATAATTTTGCCTAAAATTTGTAAAAGGTTGTCTCCATATGCTTGAACAAACTTGACTTGTTTGAGGTGAACTATTTTTTGTGGAACCAGGAAAAAAAGAATTCCATTTATTCTTAGGAGAAATTATTTTTATATTATTCTGTGAAAAAGATCTGGATTTGGATGGATTTGAGAAAAGAGAAGCCTGCTGTTTATTAGTTACTCTGTGCAAGCTGGTAGTTCCATTACATATGGATTTTGCTAATAGGTAGGTGTGATTTTTTTGGGTCACATGGATTGCTTTTTCATGAATTCTGGGGTTTTTGCATTGAGTGAGCCTGCAGAGGTTTTCAAATCTGTGACTGTAAGATTTTCCCAAACAGTTTTCTTCCCAGCTGGAGAAAATTGTGTGTTGTTATTTCAAAGTCTTACTGGCAAGGCACTTTGGTCAGTACAGCATGACTCTCCTCTCCTTTGAAAGAGAATTTTTCACCAGATGGGAGCATACTTGTCATTTGAATCTTTTGAGCTCCCTTTGAAATTCTGAGGCAGCTAATTTGCAAATGCAGGGATGCACAGCTCCCATGCATTCAGTGACTGACATTAGAGACTCTCATTTTTGGCTGTCTCCCTCCTCTCTGTCTCACCAGGTTACCTCTGGACATGACTGGGGGTTATTGCTATCTTAATCAAGTGAGGAAACTGCATTTAGCTGGTTTATGTATCAAAAATATCTCAGTGTATTTTCTTATAATTGTTACTGTTTAGAAGAGACAAGAATTAGAAATGTTGATCTGTGAAACTCTGCCTTTCCTCAGAATGGTGTTGAATAATCCAATGCAGTAGAAATCACTTTGTAGTTACAGTATCACAAACAAAAATCATATTTATAATCTAATAGTTCATGGTGTAGACTTGCTTGAGTTTGCACTGTGTGCACTGAGTTTGCACAGTGTGCAAAAATAAACATGAACTTATAGAATTGTATATCTTTTTACCTGGGCATTCTAACAAGCCACACATAAATGCAATGATGATCTTTCTAGGTACTGACCTGTAAACTTACCTGGGAAGGCATTAATGATCTTGGTCAGCCTAAAGGTCTTGTTGCATCTGTTGCACACTGAGCCTTATGTGTGTGTATAAATAAGTGGCCTCTAGATTACAAGAAGGAGGTGCTAGAATAATGGAAATTGATGCTCTCACATTGTGAAAGTCAGTGAGACTGGATCCTCCCTTCCTTTCCTCCTCACAGTGGAGAGGATGTCTTCACTCCTACTGTCTTTGTCTTGAGATTCTCCTTCCCTGTGGTGGCCTGGACAATGAAGGAACTTTTAAAACTCCAGACATTCACATAGCCAATCTTTCAGTAAACCAAACTGTTGAAATGTGGGAAAGGTGTGAAAGTAAACCATCCCTCTGCAGCAACCCATGCAGATGGATTCTGGGCAAGAGCTGAGGTGTTTGATGGGCTCTGAGATTCTGTAACCCCCTGATATAAATCTCTCAGTGCACCTATATCGAAAGAGAGAATCAGAGCACACTCCTGACAATCTCTTCTTTAAAGGTTTCTCTCCTTTACTTTTCAGCCACTTTGAGATTTTGTCTTCATCTTTTTTCCATCAGATCTGGAGAAAAGGTTTTTCTCCCCCATGGTGGGGGTGATTTTGGTGAAGCAGGGCTGTTCTGTGTTCATGGAAACTGGGAAGGTGCTATTTTTCCTTACTTTCGTCTGAGTGATTTATCTGTCTAGACACATCACTGCCTTCTTCCAACAATGGTGGGTGACATATGCAATGAAAACTGGGTATTATGTCCTTTTACAAAGATCCAGGGATTTGTAAACTCCCCATTGTGCTAGGCATGTAGTGAAGAGGGTGCTTGTTGCTGTGCTTTGTAAACACTGTCTCTCATTACACACTTCATAACCTTCACACCTAGTTCATAGGAACCACATCAGAAAGGTGGTAGAGTTTTCAAGAGCTTTAGATTAATACCAAAGCAACCCTTAATACAATAAATCTAGCATGAGCCAAGAAATAAATTATGTCTTTGGGCTGCCTGCTCAGTGCTCATGTGCTACTTCAAGCATACTTGTAGCAGTTATTAATAATAATCATCATAGCACAGCTGTCAGTGGGTACAGAAATGTCTGCAACCTGGAACTTCTCATCCTTGTGACAAGATGTTGAATTTAATTAGAGAAGCTTTTGTTTTATTTGTATCTATCTATTGTGAGAAAAGGTAAAGGCATGAAAAGCAGTGTGAATCCATATGGGATGGTGAACAGGAGCTCCTCTCCTCTGAACATTGCAGTGGCTTTATTTGGAATGTATGAAACAGGTAGGGACTGACAACCTTGAGCTCTGTGTTGGTCCAAATCCAGTTTGGGCTTCAAGCTGTTTGTTGTAAGCAGCAGCAAGACCAAAGTTCCCCAAAATCGCCTTTTAGCAATCCCAGACTTGGTATTTGGGGTTTGTACAGGAGCGGGAGGAGGGTTGGTGTTCACACAGAGGTTTCTGCTGGTTTTCCACCACGGAGCACACCTGAGGCTTGAGCAGAGCAATCTGTATGCAGTGCCACAGGCAGCACTGACAGAATTCTTCAGGCCAGCCTGCTAATACCCCTCCACCAGCACCACCTTCCTGTGGATGTTCAAAGAGCCTATTCACACGTGGGGCCTTCAGCTGGGAGAAAAACAATAAAGTAGGTTAAAAAAAATGTTTGTTCAGTTTCAGCTGGGAAGAAGGTGGAAAAGATGAGAGGGGTTGAAATATTATGGGTTGTCAGAAACTCAGCAGGAACCTCGGAAGGAAGAGAGGAGGATGTGGATTGAAGAAACTGGAGCCCTGAGGGCAATCCTCTAAAAATATATTAGAACAGCACTGGCAGTAATAGTATTCTCAAGACATGCAAGTCCTGCACTGTTAATTGAAAAGTGCCAGGGGTAAGGTGCTCACCTTGAAACTCATTATCTATTAAAATAATTTCTTTCATTTTCTATTGCTAAAGACTTGTTTAAAACTGAAATAAGAGTTGGAGCCTGAAATGCCATTTTCTTGTTGTTCTGAGGGGCAGTTCTTTCAAAGGGAATGGTAGAGTGTAGCTAATAGAGCTTGGTTTATTTAGGGTGTATATTTATGATTTACCAATTATTTATTGCCTCTGAGTTTAATAATATTCCTCATCTCTTCCCAGAATATGAGAGATTTAATCATAGCTCTAGTTTGAAGTACCAGTCTCTATGGCTGTGTGTGTATATATGTATATATAATTTCATCTATCTTTGGGCACTACTGTGGTTTGGGGGCTGCTTTAGGGATCTTGTGCTGAAGTGGCTGAGGTCTAACTAAACAAAAAAAGCAGAAAAAGAGAAAACTAATACTTCCCAGAACAGTTTGAGAACAGAAGCATAAAAAAAGCTCAATGACATATAAAATCAAATGCAGAATCTTATACACACACAAGGTTTATTGAATATGATTATTGATTGCTACATTTCCCCCTGATTATTATGAAATGAGAGAAGATTTTATAGTAGGATTAGGAAGTCTGATAGGTCAGATATTCTCTTCTTAAAAGTTCAGAGCAAATAGTTGAAAAACTAGTAAAAGGAGAACCCAGGACAATTTACTCCCAGGACAGAGATAAGGTCTTCTCAGTCAGTTGAAGGCTGAAGCCCAGGGGATGTGGTGATTATTGAGTAATTCATATCAATCTGTTGCAGAGCAGAAGAGAAAGAGAAATTGAAGACTGAGAGGAGCAGTAGGGTGTTACAGCTTTAAGGGCTACTTTACTTATCTCTAGGCTCACATTTAATCCAGAGTTCACTTCAGCAGTTTGCAAAATCAATCTCTCTGTTCCCAGTTCACCTTCAGATCCTTCAGCACCTCTTCATTAACCCTCTGATTTGGGAATAAGGCAGCCATGTGTGTCTGGAGACAGCAGCCCACAGCAGAGGGTTGCTCTGATTTCTCCTGGGCTCCATTTGCAGTTATTTGCACAGTTATTTGCACAGTTATTTGCACAGTTATTTGCACACTTACCTCAGTCAGTCCCACAAGGCAGGAGCTGGGTGAGCAGTGAGCTCAGTGACCCTTCTGCAGCTCTGTGCACTGCTGGGCGTGGCAGCACTCATCTGACATGCTGCTATTGAGAGTGGCAAAGTAGCTGGCTTGCTCAAGCTGATAAATGCTTCAAGCTTCCTGAGCTGTAGAGCAGCAACAGAAATTAGTCTGGCCCTTTCTTGGTTTTCCTTCAGAAGGCAGGAAGGTAACTGCCCCCCAAAAGCCATGGATGCTGAGGCAGGATGCTCCCTCCTTGGCAGGGGACCAAAACCTGACAGCATCCAGCCATGAGCTCAGCAAGGATGAGGCTGGGGCAAACCACTGAGCATCTCTGATGGTTTGGTAACACCCCTCATGCAGGGAGACAAACAGCAATACTCGACACTTGAAGCTTGCTGTTCCCTCTATCTTTTCCCATGTTTCCCTTCAGTATTTATGTTACAAATCCAAGGTTTGTTTTGTTGTTGTTTGTTTCTCTTTTTCTTCTTTTTCTTGGTGGTATTGAGCAGTGTTGCAGTGTCTGGATGTGTGAAACAAATGAACAAAAAGAATCCTGACTCATTCTGGGAGGGAGATGGCAGCTGCTTGATTTCACCACTGGGATCTCCTCTCCAGACTTCATTAATCCTTAATCCTGTCAGCCTGGGACAGAAGGAATCACACAGCTCTTTTAGGAGCACTAAAGTCCTGTAATAATCCATCATCTGATTACCAGGTGTTGGGCTGAGGAAAAGGGTTCATTGCTGGTCCAGAACATACTAAATTCCACAACAGGTTCTTTCACCAAAGAGTCCCTGTGTCATGTCCTTGATGTGTGAACACTCAGGAACAAAACCTGGCACAGAACTACAGGTCTAGGACCAGGACATTTCTGGAATTCTAAGGTTAATTTCTCCACAGCTCACTAGACTTCTTAATTGCCTTTTTGACCTGTTCATGACAGGAGGAAGTTATTCTTTAAGGCCACTTTCATGAGCAACTTCAAGCTATGCTCACTAGGAGCTACCATTCAAGTCTGAGTTCTGTGACTGCTTTGTACTTCAAAATCAGCCCTTAATGTGTGTCATTGGAAATCTGGTTTTATGCAAAAATGTCCAATATACTTGAAAGCCTTGGAATGACCTGATTTTGTGGGATATGTCTTTGCTTAAGGTGAGAACTAAAGAAAGTTTCAGGCACTTTCTTTGTGTCTATTTAACTTCTATTCATACCAAAATACTCTGTGTAGTTTATGTAGTTTTTCTGAAAAACAAGACAATCTAATTTACTTAAAAATTTAAATAAGCTTCTGCATGTTTTCTTCCAAGGACCTGAAGGTGAATAGCTCTTAGCACTTTCTAGAGCAGTGCCTGTTTGTCAAAGTGGCTGAATACATAAGGGATGGGCCAGTGGTCAGATGTATAACAGGATTAAACACTGGATAATGGATATATCTGTGTGATTGGGGGCAGAAATACACAATTTTTACCCATGCTCAAAGCTGAGTCCTGCTGTGGAGTCTTGATGCTGCTCTTCAGCAGAAGGAAATGCAATTCCATCCTGTTGACAACAACACCTCAAGAACCCTTGGCTTGATATGGTTAGTCATTGCTCTGGAGGTATATAAAAAGTCACCCAAATTAAATATTCCCTAGTTTATCAGGTTTTTTTCCTTTTCTTTTTTGGTTGGTTGGTTGGGTTTTGTGGTAATTTTTTCACTCTACATTGAAAAATCTCTATCATGGCATTGCCAGTTTACATTTCAAATTAGAACCACGATTTTCTTCTCTTGTTAAAGAGAAATGTTAAAAGGTTTGAGCAGAAGTATTTATAGAAAAACCTCACAACTTTTTGGTGGAATAATAGAAATGTGACTCTCCCATAATTTTCAAATTATGTAGTTCACCTTGGGGCAAGCAGTGTGAGAAAGAAAGCAGCAAGGAACTGGCATAGTGAAAACTTATCAATACTTGTCTTCTGTGATGAAGAGCAAACATTCCTTTAGCCTTACACATTTCTAATTGCTCATCCCAGGTTCTGGGAGCTGGTGGTCTGGGGGGCATCCCATTTGCAGCCTCGTGATAAGCAGCTGTTTCCTTGGCAAATTCATTTCTGAAAGTGAGATAATCCGATTTGAATGGAGCTGCAGACACACTCATTCAGCCAAGCGAGGAGAAAGGGGGGGAAAGAAAGATTTTCCTCTGTGTCTTCCTTTGCCATGATTCAAGGACAGATAAAAATCTTGGCCTTGTTTCTTTCCTTCTTGTTTGTGGCCCTTGATAGCTTTGTAAGTCTGTTATTTCACTGGAAATTACAGATTCACTTAATTCTCCTTGGTATAATTCTTGCATCTGTAAAGCTGAGACTGTGCCAAAACACAGGATTTTCATTCTGATTCAGCAAGGGATATAGGCAAGTGTTTAATTTAAAGGCATATTTTAAGCCCACCTGTATTCAGCAGAGCTCTCAAGCTATTTGTATTGAGGACTTGCTGTGCCCAAGAGTGGGCAAAGCTCCTCACAGTACTGGGAATGTGTGTGTGTGAGTGCTGTACACATCCAGGAGCCCAGCTCTGATTTATCAGACGCCTCAGTTGTTCAGCAATTTCACAATAAATTTTTTGATGTTTTTCAGCTTCATTTTAAAAAGAAAAAAGGCTTTTGTATTTCACTGTATCTTTCCTCCTACCCCTTCTCTATTTTTACATTTTCTCAAGTTGTCTCTACATGTGAGAACTTGGGTGACCCTTTCTCTGGGTGCAGATTTCTCGTACAAGCTGCCTGAGCAGTTTGGTGTGCAAGCCAGATTGCTCTTTTACCAGCTTCCCCCAGGCTGTGATCCACCAGCAGTCCCTGGGTGGTCATGGCTTCTCCTCTTGCACTCCCCACAGAGCTGTGCATGGACATAAACCAAGGGCTGAGTGAGTCTGAGCCTTGCTCAGCGTGAACTTGGAAATATCTAGTGAGGAACAGACACAGACATGGTGCTAAACAATGGGCCAGAGGCAGCGAGGCTCTATGGAAGGTAGACAGAAATTCCTTTTTCTTTCTTTTTTTTTTTTTTTTAATGACAAATGGCTCAGAATATTGTTGGCATACAAGAGAGAGCAGCAGGATGGGATGGCAGCTGGCCCGGCTCAGCTGCTTTACACCAGGAACAGAAGGAGCACAAGATCGAGGAGCACTCACAAAATATTGAGGCCCCCTCTCGGGAATGCACATCCCAGTGAATGAAAACATTTCTAGCTTAGACCTGGTTTAGTGTAATTTAGGTTGGATGTCAGGAAAAGGCTTTTCCCCCAGAAGGGGGTCAGGCACTGGAACAGGCTCCCCAGGAACTGATCACAGCACCAAGGCTGACGGAGCTCAAGGAGTGTTTGGACAGTGCTTTCAGGGACAGGTTGTGATCCTTGGTGATCCTGTGCAGGGCTGGGAGTTGGACTTGGATGAACCTTGTGGGCCCCTTCCAACTCAGGACGTTCTCTGGCTCTATGATTCTTGCTGAAAGGGACAGTAACCAAACACGACCCCTCTGAGACGGTCCTGCCATGCGACCTTCACAGATTTGCTCCTCCAGAGACCCATTTTTGGCAGGAAATAGTCTTGGTCATTGTGAGGGCACTGTGCTTATATTTGCCTGACTGTGCTGGGAGCCTTTTCAAAGACTTTGTGCCTGTCATTCCTGGAAGTCTTATTGCTCTGACTTTGTTATAATGTTATAAGCTCTCTTCTACCATAGGCACGTGTTTTTAGATTAAGGAAAGTAGCATTTCACCCTCCTTGTAGCATGTGCAGTATATTTACCATTAGATAACACCATCCCTAAGGCAGGATTCCCCCAAGCCTATGTCTGTAAAATTATATCCCAGCCTTCCTAGAACATGTCTCTGCTGTGAAAAAGAAGCTACTTCAGTAATATGAACCCATGCCAGGAGCATCTCTGCAGTAGAAAAATGCATTTTTACTGCCTGCTCAGATGAGGGACTATCTGCCTGGGAAAGAGTAACATTTCCAAATTTAGAAGTATGCTAATTTTTTTTATTGGTAAATCATTAATTAGCTGTAATTGGCAAATCCTCTGGCTGAGGACTGAGTGGGTCAGACTTCATGGGAGAAGGATAGGTCCCTCCCACCTATAGCTTCGACCACTTAAAGGTTTCACATCATGCTTTTATAGCTGTGCAGCAGTGGCAGTCCAAAGGTTAAATGGCTGCCTTTCAGCTTCTGCACAGCAGTTATAGGGGATTAGGCTTTCTCAGTGGGTTTCTAGGTACTCATGTATCACAGAGCTCCCTTGCTATGATTTCTTCCTTTTTCAGTAATCTTTCCAAGGAAGCAAGTGACCTCTTCTCAGAGAGATTGTGAAGAGGATGATATTTTCCCTATAGCAAGCCACAAAACTTTTCTGTTCTTAGAAAGTTATTGTTAGGGGGTTAAAAATATCCAGATGCCATCTGATGAGAGAGAAAGGTGATAACTCACTGATTCATGATAGAGTCTCTGTTGTTCTCCACATTCTCCTGGCCCATGTGTCCCTTTGATGCATTTGGCTGAACCCTTCTTCCCAGCACTATTTCTTTGTTTAGTGTCTGAATTCCCTTCTGGAAATACCAGAGTTTCTTTGTGTATAATAAAAAGGACTGGGCAGTTTATATGTGCGTGAGAAGGGACATGATAAAGGGCAGTGAATGAAATATATGCCTTTAGCCAGCAGCTGATGTGACTTTCCTGGGTGGTCCAGCTGCACTTCATTTGTTATACTCCTCTGTAAGTACCAGCAGATTTAACACTTATTAGTTCATGGTTATGCTTCTTGCAGGACACTTCTCAGCACCTGTCAGGGATGGTATTGAAGTGGAATACCCTACATCAAGTCCAGCCAGTTTACAAGAGATTCTTATTATATTCAACCCATCCTTTCCTCTCAGAGCATTATTAATCTGGTAATGGTGCTATCTATGATACTAAAGGAGAGAATAGTGCTTCCTTGCCAGATAGGTGTGGAAGTCAGAACAGAGGGCATAACTGGACTGGAATTAAGTTTATGGACTTAGGATTCAGACTGAGAAAAGTCTTTGAGGCTCTAGGCTGAATGGTTCCTAAGGGGACGGAAGAACTAAGGTTTAAAATTCAGAGGCTGAGGGGAAGAGGATTGCAGTCTGGGAGCTTACCTTGGAGGTTGCTGGGAATGCAGGTTCTATGGCTGGGATGTGCAGATTGACAACTTGTATTTGACAGTTAAGGCTTGCCTTAATTTGTCTGGCATGGCCTGGAATTGCCCCAGATTCTGAAAGCTGGAAATTCTTTGAGAAAGTGTATATTTCTTGGTAAAAAGCATATTTGTCAAGATTAGCACATATCACAGAAATTTGCTGGTTTTCAGGAGCTTCTGACAAAACACATACAGGGACTGCTGGAAATTGGCCCAGTTTGCTACCAGTGAAACTGGAGCACAGCTCTGGAGTAGGGAATTCTGGAGTCTTTGAGCACTAGCTGGTCTGCAGGTGGCTCCTGCTATAACCTGGTGAGCTGGCTGTTTGTCATGGGGCTGTGAGTGACTTAGGGACACAAATGGGTGTTGGATGCTTGCTGGAGGAATTGCAAGGCACCTTGGCATAGAAACCAACTGTAAGGTTGAGGTCTGGGAGTACTTTCTCCTTTAAAAGGAGAGCAAAGAGTGGGCATGATGGTAAATCATACCATGTCTTTCCTGATTTGAGGCAGCACTAAGTCACTTAACTGGAATTATTGTCAAATATCAAAAATAGTGTATGACAAGTAATGGATTGAGGAATTAACAGTATATGCTGAAAAATTCATAGAGGAAAGTGCAAAATAACATCTTTCTGGAAAATAGAGATTATTTTTAAAGGGACAATAGTTTGCATGAAAGGATCTTTTTTTGTTACAGCAATTTTAAAAAGAGGTCATAGACCTAATTCTCTAGAATTTAGTAGCTCTCCGGCTGAAAGCTTCCATAATCAAGAGAGTAAGAGAAAGCAGATCAGCTTTCTCAAGCTTTAATACAGAAAACTGCTGCCAGGCAAGTGAATTGATCTCAGAAAGGAAGGAACAACAGAATTTGAAAGTGCAATAAAAAACGTGATCATAAAAAACAACATAAAAACATATGTTTAATGCATTTTTATTCTCTATTTTCCATTTAGCGCTCTGATTATGCCATATCTAACATCAGCCATTACACAAATCAGAGGCAGACAGGCTGAAATACTCTTCCAATTAGCCTGCTCACAGCAGCTCACCCCAGCCCAGTTATAAATAATGAGCAGATCCTCCATGGCTTTCTGGATTAAGATTAAAGAGAGGCAGATAATTTAAACCCTCAACATGGATTCTTCCACTGCAGAATGCATTTTGGAGCCTGTTGCTTGTGTCCCCCAAAAGAGAGCACACTGCTGAGAGGCTCCCATGGAATGAAGCATTAGGCTAATAGTGTTTTATGACAAGGTAATGATAGACTAAAGCAAAGCAATTCATCTCTCTCTCTGTGTTGCATTGTGTTGGATAGGTAGGAAATGTGTTTTCCCTTCTTCTAACCTTCCCAGGTTCCTGGGGAAATGAGGCAGTCTGTGCCTGTGTCATGCTGTCTCCACAGAAGGGAGCTATATTCCACCAGCTAGGCTGGAGGGAAGCTTGTTCCTCCAAATTCTGGTGTGTTTAATCTGTTTCAGTCAAGATGGTAACTAATACAAGCACAAACATAACTCCTCCAATCCCTCTCTGTTTCTGGGGAATCAGTGCAGTACCTGTAGGACATCCAAATGACAAGAGAAGCTAAATTATGCATGGAACAGCATCCCCAAAAAGTTTTCATATTGTTTGAATACCTCTGGGCTTAAAATAAACTATAATGTGAGCTGTGGAAAGGGAAGGAAAAAAGACAAGACATTCTGGGAGCTGAGTCAGACGTGAAGCCAGGCTGAGCCGTGTGCTGAGTGCTGTGCTCAGAGCAAACTGCCTCAGCAGCAGAGAGAATGGAACTGTCTTGGAGCTGTTTGCAGAGAGCTGGGTCATTCAGTGCAGGATATTGCAGTGCCTGCTCTGAGCTGACAAAGTCCTCCTCAGGTTCTTGTCCTCGGCTCTCAAGTTCGCTTGGGATTTATATTGATGAACAATTTGCTATGAACAGGTCCTTGAAACAGCTCTTTCCTGCTAGACAGGTGAAAGAAGAGCAAAACTGTTTTCTCCCCACTCTTCAGATTTTGCTGAATACATCAGTGCTAAGAGCTCATAACCAGGATGTGAGAGACGTGATTTTGCTGCCCTTAACTTGACAGGACCACTACCTGCGTGTTGTATGGGCTGGTGGAGTGCCCAGCCATCAGTCTGCTGAGTTTTTTGATTTTCAGTGAACAGCAAAATATTGATTGAAGCCAAGTAAGTAAGGGTGAGAAGTAATGTGGTAGTTAACTCCTAAGTTAAGCTTCAAATTCTTGGATTTCAGGTTTATTTATCTCACAGTAAATGTCTTCAGATTTAGCTTCTTTCTCTCCCAGATGGAACTTGCAGTCAACATGAAACACCATAATTAATTTTCTTTTTTTTTTTTTCTTCTTGTTTTCTGTGATTCAGGGAGTATTTTGCAACTTTAATGAGGAGGTTAGATAAAACATTTTGGTTTAAAATTTGGGGAATTTAACTGGGATCTTGTTTGTAGTCCCTGCAAAAGGAGAAAGTTGAATCTAAATCTGCCATTTTTTAAATAAATTTGCCAGTCACTGAGCTAAGAGAAGAAGATTGGAAGACAGGCATGCTGGGGTGTAAAAAACAGTGCATTAGTGAATTTGTGAGCTGTGATGTATAAATGACCTTCTCAGGGTGATGTGGATCCTCAGAGAGGCCACATCTGTCACATCTGAGGAACTTAACTGGGATTAACTGGGAAAAGCCAATTCCTAGGTTAGGTTGGTTAACTCTTACCCTTGGTAAGGGTCCATTTTGTTCATTCCCATCCTGCTCTGTACTACTTGGGCAGAATTTGTTGCTGACCATCCTAAATCCTAAAGGAGTTTGAAATGTCTACACCATTTAATAATGGACTGATTAATTGATTTTATGTAATAACAAAGATAATTTGCTCAAACATCTCAGCACACATATGCTGTACCTGTGAATACCTTCATTCCCAGGGAGTAGGTTTAGATTGGATATCAGGAAGGAATTCTTTACTGTGAGTGAGGATGTGAGGCTCTGGAACATGTTGCCCAGAGAAGCTGTGGATGCCCCATCCCTGGGAGTGTTCAAGGCCACGCTGGATGGGGCTCTGAGTAACCTGGGAGAGTGGAAGGTGTCCCTGCCCATGGCAGGAGGTTGGAACTGGATAATATTTAAGGTCCCTTCCAAGCCAACCCATTCTTTCTCCTTTTGCAATGAAGTTGTGGTTATTTATATGCTGTGAGGATGTGACCAGAAGAGTGTGTGTGTGCACAGCAGGGAAGCACAGTGAGTAAAGGAAGAACAGAGAAGCATCATTGTGGGAATGGTTTTGACTCTGATCATGTTCAGTGAGTAAAGGAACACCCTCAGATACATCATTGCCTCATGGGGGTGCAAAATGGTCAATTAGACATAATCTGCTAGAGGATGTCTGTGACATTTTACTCCTTTCTTGTCAGCATGCTTGTCAGAGTGATGGATGAGATATTTGCAGGGAGGGAAAGTCTGTTCTCTGGTGTTGGTTTTTGTCGTGTTTTTGAACGACAAAACCCTTCCCCGTTTTGAGTTGCAACATTGAGACACCACGTTAGAGACACCAGCACTCAGTGGGAAAACAAAAGTACAGTGTGTGGAAAAGAGCTCAGGAGTGAGAGGGGGTATTGGTAACCCTGATAAGGAATATATCTATGACAAAAGGAACCAGCACCTTCAGACAGACTTGAGAGATTTAGGGACTTCATGCTGCTGGAGTTCCTGAAAAAGGCAGCTCCACAGTGCACAGATGTGTTGGTGTGTGTTTAGACACACAGATTTACTTGATTATCAGCTGTGGAAGTGTCATACACACAGATCATTAAACCAAGGCTCCAGTATCTTGCCTTGTGATGAAATAATTTGCTGTAAAGAGTAACTATAAGTCCTGTACTCAAGTGTACTTAAGACATAAGTGTAACAGCCCTCCAAATGAGGTCAGAAAGTCCTTTCCTGGGCTGCAGCTGGTTTTGTAGTAAAAATAATGCTGTGAAACAGCTATTTACTTTTGTTCCAAATGAAAGGGAGTTTGTTTCAAAAAAAATGACAAGAGGGGGTTTTTTTCCCCATAAATGCAGCCCTGAACCTTTTGTTGTGGTAGGATGCACCACAGTCCATTCTAAAAATATGCTGATCACCTGAAAGATTACTGAAAATTCTGAGATGACAAGGAAACTCGGTGCTCTTGTACTCCTGGCAAGCTGAGAATTAGCTCTGGTTCTGTGGAGAGAAAAGACCACAGCTGCTTCCTTCAAGGAGGGAAAGTTTTCCCCAGCTGTAGTAAATCCTTGCAGCTCCCAGGCAAAGCAAGAAGAGCTGCTCTGCTCCCCTTGTGCAGCAGGGATGGCTGGGAAGGGGTCACAGTAGCCACAGCATAAGGCAGGCAGAGAAGGAGCAGCCAGAGCTGAGAGCTCTCTAAACAGCTTGAAATTTTGGCTGCTTCTAGGAAAGGTTTGGTATCACCTCTGGGTAATACAGCTGGGGAATAATTCCAGTGGTGGGGAAGCTTAGGTGCCAGAGGGCTCTTTGAAGGGAGTGCTTGAATGACCTTGAACAAAGGTGGACAAGCTAAATTCCCTCTCTTCCAGCTCCCACCTTGCATTAATCTCCCCTGACAGCACAGTTAAGCAAGGGAATTCTCTCTAGTCCCTGAAAACAGTAGCACAGTTACCACGGTGGAAAGTGCAGAGATTTAAGCCAAGGGGAGACTGAGAGAGCTTTGCAAAGCACTTTTTTATTCTCTAATCTTTGTAGGGTTGAAGAGGTGTTGAAAGTTATGAAATCTCTGTTTCTTTTTTGCCAGGGTTTTAAAATAACATAAAGAACCAATTGATGAGGTTTTCCATTACAAAATTTAAGATATGCCATGTACAAGGAGTCTGGCTTCCTTTTAGAAGAGCAGCAAGATAAAGAGGCTGGGTACAAAGTGCTTTTTGCTTATCTTTATCGTTATCTTCTTAGCAGCTCCATCCTGAGTGCTGCCACCCACTCCTATTGGCCACAAACACTGTTGCAGGTGGCTGTGGACCAGATGTAGAAACCATTTGAAAACAAGTCACCTTTCTGATAATGTCTCTTCTCACAGTTTCCTTGAATGAGCTCAGACTGTTGTATCTTTTAATTTCGGGGAACAGTGTAAGGTGGGGTCTGTACCCATGTGAGGGAGTGTTTTGAAAGTCAAAAAGCAGAGAGAGAAGCCACAGTCTGTGCCTGTCTCTGCTTGGGCGAGCAGAGCCTGCTGTCACCAGCATTTCTGACCTGAATGCAAATTGAAGATTCAGTTCCTGTGAATAGTCTCTACTTGAGCTTATTATTCACTGTTCATTTGCCCGATTCCTGCCAGCAGTCACATTCTCTGGTGTGTTCAGCTGGAGAGAACACGCACTGGGTGTAAGTACTGCTGATGTGAATTCACTAAGGGATTCAAGTGACTGTTTCTGTTAGTTTTGTGGCATTCCCTCGGTTCTCTTTGTTGCCGTGCAGTCAGTTCTCAGCCATTGTTCTCTGGAGATACATGCCAAGGCTAAAAACATTGTAATTTAATGCAAAGGAAGAATAGCAATAAGTTCCTATCGTGAGTCAAAGCACTCATTGCTCAGCTGGTGACTGATAAGATTTTAAATCTTGGCTTTCCCAGCTCCTCGTTTAGTCTGAGCTGTAAGACCCTTGTTTATTCTGTACACATTCCATGAAAGCTCTTGCTCCTTTCACCCCATTTCTACCCACTGTCTGCTCAGAAGTCTGATGTTGTTCTTCAGTTTGTGTTTTTTCTCCCTCAAAGTAAACCAGTAAGGGAAGTGGGGTTCTTCCACTGCCTGTCCCCCTGCCTAGTGCCAATATCAGACAAACTGTTTGCTTCCAGTTGTACCTGGCAGGATGCAAGCAGTGACCATGAACTTGTAAAATGGGGACCTAAATGCCTTTTTTAAGTAACTAGTACCATTACCTTATTACTTTCATTTCTTATTCATTTAGTTTTGGATTTGGAAGACTGTGCTCTTCTTCTGTTTTCCATGCAAGAAACCAATTGCTCTCATCCCTCTGCCCTGACACTGTGAGTAGAGAAGCCTGTATTTTTGTTTTATGGTTGAGGTATTTGGCAGGTTCCCTAGTGCTGTAATGAATTGGAGTCATTGCAAGGTTGTTTCTCTTTGGTATTTCTGGACCTTGAGAGAATGAAGCCACCTGGTTTAGATGCTTTTTTAGCCTGTTTCTCAGCTGACACTTTTCTCTTCAATCCAGGGAACAGACAGTTCTGCCATTGCCTGAACTATCTGTCTTTGACTTCTGACAGCAGCAGCATTCTGGGTCAGTTCTCCTGGGATACCATATTTCCACAGCACTGATTTCCTTCTGGTCACTGGGAGTTCTTCAGCCAAAACAGGACTGGGGACTTTTTTTTTAATCTGGTCACATCCATTGAAGTTGTCCCAGATCAAAAGATTTTCTAGCAACAGAGGAGTTTGATGCTGAACATCTCAGGCAGCTGGTGTGGGGATGGGACTGGATAAGGCAATAGCACTGCAGTGGGAATTCCAGTGAGAGTGTGGTGCCACTGGAAAATGCCAGGCCAGTCAGTAAAATGTGGCATGGCAAAGGTTTTACTTTAGAAATACACTTCCCCTCTCAGAACAAGTGCTTTTCATTGTGGAGTTACTCCTCTGCACAGTGATTAATGTGTTGTCATTATCTGCAACTTTTTAAAATTAATTGTAGGATATTCAGGCTGACACCAAGCTGTTGAAAGACAACTGTAAGTAGGGCTGGGGCCTGTGCTGGTTGTATTGCTGCTTTCCCTGTGCACATGTCATCCTTGACAGCATACAGCAAAGACACAGATCCCTAAACTGGTCTTTTCCAGCTTATATGCTGAGATGGGATCAAGTTGTTCTTCCCTTCCAGAAACACAGACATGCCATGGATAAGTCCAGAAAATTAGATCAGAGTCTGACTGCATTCTTGATAGTTCTGAAATAAGCCCATTTGTGCTTTTGCCATTTAATCTGCAACTAGAAAATGAATTTGAAGGATTAGTGCCTGTAATCATGCTTTTAATTGTGGATAATGCATTCTGTGTTACGGCACAGAGTTAGGAAGAGTAGCTCTTCTCTGGGAAATCCTCTGTCAAACAGGATCATGGTGAACAATACTGAATTCTCCTGCAAGGGCTGCAGCAGATGTGGCCATCTGCAGAGGAATCACTGCACTGCACTGGTGGACTGAGGCAGCTTCTGTGAGCTGCAGGAGCTTCATTTCCACAGAACCCAGGAGGTTTCTCTGGATCTCAGGTGGCTGTGGTGTTGCTCCACAGCAATGAGCATTGTGAAGAGGCTGAGCAGGAGCTGCTGCTGCCTGGAGAGAGTGGGTGTGGGGCAATGCACCTGCAGTGGTCCCCACATCAGAGCACACCCAGCCCCTGGGAGCCTGGCAGTGCTGACTGCAGCTCATGGGAGCAGACAGGGGAATCCCAAGGGCTCCTTGTCTGCCCTCACAGGCTCCTGAAACCTCTTACAGCTCTGGGGTTTGATTCCACTGTTGCTGTAACCAGAGTTTGAGTTGGGTGCCCCTATGCATTTAGATCTCTGCATGCCTGGCCCTCGTACCCCACTGAATTCCTCTGTGAACCCTGCTTCACCAGAGCACACTCTCCCCAGCTTTGGGAACCTTTCAGATTTCTCTCTGCATGAATATCCATTCCTTTGTGGGAAGTGACCTGTGCATGTATTCTGGTCCATCAGGAAGCTCAGACTTCAGGATTTTCTCATTTGCAAGCAGCATCAAGATGTCACTATTGCATACACAAGATGTTTCAAACCTTTCCTGTATATATTTTTTTTAAAATGACAGTGCAAGGGCAAAGCAGGAATCTGGAGGAGACCACACAGTTTGCTGGGGCCAGAGATGCAGCACTTGTGCTACAGCAAACTCAGCTGTGAGTCAGGAGTGTTGTCTCTGCCACACCAGGCACCATGCACCAGCACTTTCCTGCCAAAATCAGCTCCAGAATGGTGTGTAATAACATCTGGGAGAGTGGCACTGAAGAGGTGCATTCTGCCTTGTGCTCAGTAAACTGAACAAAGCCTGAGTAACTGCCTTTTGGGAGAGAAAAGTGAATCAATAACTCGATGAGGACTGCCAAGTAATGCTGTTGTCTGCAGTGTCTTTAATGGCTTTGGTCAATAAACTGCAATTATTTTACAAATATGTGTTGTGTTCTCTTCTAAATCTATCTCTCAGCTTCCTATAATGAATTTTTAAAAATGAGAAATATCCTAAGTACTCGCATTGTATAAAATCTGTACTTAAAATCAATCTATGTGCAACAAAAGGCCTGGGCTTGCTTATCCAAAAAGCACACATGAAGTGCCATGTCTTCCATAGTACATTTTCTCCTTTTTCTAAAAGGAAAGTTCATAATATATCATAATTTATAAATTTTCAGAGACACCTCCGAAATATATATTGTTTCTGTCTCTGTTTTCTTTGCAGGTTGGAATTTGTCTATGTGTTGCAATATATTTTGCTTCACAAAATTTAAAAGAAGAAAGTAATCTCCAAACACCTCTACTATATGAATTTCTCTGTCTAAATAATATTTATTTTTGTGTGCTGCAAACTCTAATCTATACCTCCTTTCATTTTAGAGTCATAACAATATAAAGACTCTTTTTGCTATACCTAACATTTAGTTGCTTAAGGGGAATTTGCTTTTCCCTTTAAATATTAAAAAGAAGCAATGGCGACGTAGAAGAAAAGGACACAGTTTATTAAAAATAGAAACTAAGCTCAGCATAGGAGGTGAGGTTTTGCTCTCTAGTCTTCAAAGCATATCAAGATGATAGCTTTCAAATATTTAAAGGTGTGCTACTTACTCAAATGTGCAGGTGTCTGTAAAAAAAACAAATAGCAAGTATGATCTTATCCTTAGATAGCAGGGTTCACCCTCAGTCCTACCAGAGGATCAGCAAGAGCAAAGGAAAGCAAAAGATTATTTACAACAATAATTGACAATTATTATTTGATAATCAGAACATTTTCAAAGATGCAGAAAGGTGCTAAGGGTTGTTTCAAACTTCCTGGGCACCCAGCTCCTCTGTAGATTGGAATATTTCTCCTGGTTTTTTTACCATTAGTTAAGTAAATAGTGTACACAAGCCCCTGGCCTTAGTGAAAGAAAATATTCTGATGACAATAATTGAAATATTTTTGCTTTACTTCTGCACAATTTTTTTATTTCCTAATAAAATGCCACACTCTAGAGTGTTAATGCCACTCTAAATTAACAGTGCTCGTTCCAGGTAACCTCTGTGTTTCACATGCTGCTCAGGCTGTCCCAGGAAGAAGAAATGTGAAGATCTGCTGAGGTAAATAAGAATAAATTTGAGATTATCTACTGTGTATTTTGTATCTATTGTATGTTTTTACATAATATGGGAAAGTAACTTGATACCACTTGATACATCAGGTTTTATTCTGTTTGCAAAAGCAGTTTTGAAAATGCTGTGTGGAATATTTTTATCATGGACCTTTTGCTTCTTTGCTGGGAATAAAAAAAAAGGGATCTGCCTTCTTTTGCAACTCGAAGGGTATGAAATTTGAGAAATGATGATAGAGTTCAGAGTGCATGTCTGCCTCTCCTGTGCTCACTCACAGGCTTTTCCCTATTCAGTCTCTCTCCCAACATCTGCCCACAGTCCTGTCAGTTCTGTAGTTCTTTGATATCACTACAGATACCCTTTCCCAAAGCTCAGAGGTCAGTGCCAGGAGAGGTGGGAGCACCTTGAGACACCATTTCACTTGGCAGTGGAATGGTAATTTATTTCTGGGACTGCATTTCTGGAATAGGGTGTACAGAAAGGCATTTGCAGGTCTTCTCTCAGAGTATATTAGTGTGTGCAACCTGAAAATATAGCATCAAATTGCATCTTGAGATAGGTAAAGGTGGGAGATTGACTGTCCAGAGGCACAAGGACAAAAAGGATCCCAGATAAAATCATCCTCATTTCCAGAATGCATTATGTCTTTATGAATCAGTAGGATACAGGCACTGCTATTTCAAAACAACAGCTTAGAGGGTTTTTCCTTATACCCTGTTAATCATGTGTTCAAGCTTTGTATTAGCCACCTGAGAGACAGAATTAAAGAAGCTCTTTGAAAAGGAAAGGAATTTTCCTCACGTTTAGTGCTTGTTAATAGCCTCTTCATGGGTTTCCTCTGAGATAATTTAAAGTATGGTTCCATAGGTCCTAGAGGCATAGTAGGACTGTGCTCCAAGAAAAGGAAGGGCTGGATGTTCTCTTTGTGGTCAGTGGGAATTTTGTTAAAGCTGAGGCTTTCCTGGAACAAATGAAGACTATTGAATTTTTGCTGCAGCTCTTAAAACAGTTGGTAAGATTTCAAAGTTGCTTCAGGATGTTCAAAGGGTTCAGTGACTGCAGTATTGGACTTGCAAGCTTTGGAAGGTAGCAAATTGATTCACAGAAGAGAGTGGGAGAGCACAGGACCCAGTGACTGCACTTCCTAGAGCCCAGGCTGTACTTTATTATTTAGAAATTTTCATGATTCATTCATTCTTTTACACCTAGTCTCTCCAAAGTACAGTGGGATAATATTCTTCCCTTTCCAAAAGCTGGATGGAGAGGCAGTGATGCTTTCACACATGCCAGCACTGACAGTGAATGGGGAAGGCTTGAAAATGGTAAGAAGAGGCACATGAGAATAGGCTGAACCCTTTCCAGAAGCCTTTTGAAAACAACAATCCTATTTGACTACTTTCAAAACTGGAGGAAACTTTCTCAAGGTTTTCTGGCAATTTTGCAGATGCCCTCAGTATTCACTGGGTACAAATAAAAGACTGAAAGGGGACTTGTGGCTCCCTGGTTTGAGGCTGACTTTGCTCTGGCCTTGGCAGAGCCAAGAGCAGCTGCAGTGCAATCCTTTAGGTGTGGGCCACCAGAGGCCAGCTGGGACCTGCTGTGGCCATGCCCGAATGTGCTCAATGGCTCAATGTACAGTCTCTTTCATAAAGCAAGAAATGTTTTCATGTGGAAAGGAATCATGCTGTCTCTTCTTTACCAGTGAAGTGTTTTATGTGTGTGTGTACCCACAAGAGTGTTTACCTTCCACGTGTTTAAGATGCCCTTTCTGTGTGATGCACGGGCCAGTTGCGCCAGTCACTCACTCTGGACCCTCTTTATTCCCTCAGCATCCCTGGCATCATGGTGCCTGCTCCTCCACAGATCATCCTGGGGCACAAAACAAAGAAGGAGCCAATGCAAATGCCATGGCTTTTTCATCATAACAGAAACGTGGAGAGGAGAAACAAAAATCAATGTTGTCAAGTGAGCAGAATCGATGGGGAGAGCAGAGTTGGCATCAGGCTGCTTGGAGAACCCCACCAGCAATATGAAGCTGCTGGTATCCCACAGAACAGCCACAATAAGGTGACTTAAAAACTTGCTAATGAGTCTGGCAGCCCAAAAGGCAGAAACAGTGTGTTGAATTCACTTTTGTGTCAGTTTTATCACACTTTACAAGCCCTGGGAGGCTTTTTAAAGAGAAGATAATGTTTTGGCTCTGTGCAGTATTTGCAGCTGAGGAATAATCAGAACAGAGAAGTATGACTTGCCTTGGTGTCTGTGCCTTGCAAAGGTGCAGGCAGACACTGCAAACACTAATCTTCTTAGTAACTGTTTATGTGCTGTTTTCATACTGTGCAAAGGGCACAGCTTTTAAGAGCTGTTCTTTTGAACAGGACAGGAAGGCAATAACCCCTCTGCCTTGTGAGCAGAGACCTGCAAGGAGGGGAGAGGGGTGGGCCACCAGTAGCAGCATTTCAGTGCAAGCATTGTGATGCTGAATTCACAAATTTCTGCTGGGAATTCTTTGGTGTAATTGCAAGGGTTTTGTCATAGAAAAATAGGCCATATGCTGCCTCGTTGTCTGCCTGCATGAATAAAAAAATGACAGTCTTAACAGCAAGAAAAAGGAGGAGATGTAATATTCTAGAAAACATGGCTGGTTTTATTCAGAAGAGAGAAGGTGAGTGAAATTAAGCAAAAGCTTTCTGCCTCGCCAGTTTCCTTCTTTTAAGTAAAAATTTATAGACTGCTGACAATTGTTATGCAAAACCAGAATCAATAGCTCATACTAGGGCTGAAATTTCTAAAGACTGCCAGCTTGATTCATTTTTAAGTAATGTATCTGAACTGCTTATGCTGATTCAAGGTCAAAATTTTTGTATTATATGCAGCATATGGTGACAACCTTTGTATTGTTCCTAAAGTTTAGTGTCTTGTCCAAGCACACTGATGGGACAAAATTCCCTACTAGTGGTACTCTTTTATTTTAATTTTTCATCTGCTCGTTTAGGTGACAAATGTAGCACCAAAGTGGCTGCTGAGGCAAACTTTGTAGCATAATGATGTTTAAGTCCATAAATCTGTGTTCAAGAAGACTGTGGGATTAAATAATTTTTTTTCCAAGGATTCCTTTTGACTGGTGAATGGTCAGTTGAAAGGAAAGAAATGCTCTCCCAGAAAGATGACCCTGGGAAAGGTCTTAGCTTTGGACTTGTGCATTCAGAGCTTAAAACCCAAACATGGACATTATGCTTTTGTACCACTTTTTGGATGGCATCTCTTTTCCAGCTGAATAGACTCTTGTGGATGTTGTTGTAATGGGCAGCCTGAAGTGTGAGAGAGAAACATGCAGAATAACTGTGCATCATATTTATCCTACCCTGCCATCAGGTTTGAGCCTCACAATGTGGACATCTGCTTGCAGCGTGTGAACATATGTGCTGGCCATTTAGCTCCAATATACAGTGTTATTGGAAAATATTAATTTGGTGTTGTACATCATATTATCAAGGCCACTTCTGGCTGCAGACACCTTGATATATCTTCAAATTTAATGAAAAAAGACAAAGGGCAGAAATTGCTCTTCTTGTCAGACTGAAAATTAGTTTGAATAGTGTTAGGTCAAACCAGATCCAAAAATGTCAATAGCTTCTGTTCCCCAAAAACATGGACAGAGTGCTACATCTGGAGATCAAAGCATTGGGGTTATTTTGGATTAACATGAGAAGCAAATTTCACATTCACACTTTGGATATGGAATTTTTTCTCTAGGCTCTTGACGTCTGCCCACATTGCAAGGGCATGGGTTTGTCTGCCCACAGGAGCAGAAACTTTGGTTCATGGCACAGAAATAAGAGTCATCTGAAGGATTTAACCAAATAAATCTGCACAGGCTGCTGACTGCAGAAGAGAGGCTGCTTGTCATCTTGTGCCCCACAGTATATTGGACTTCCATTCGCTTGCCAGCTCTGATTGTGTTTGGCACAATGGCAGTGCTTGGGAGGAAAAGTGCCATTACAGAACTGTGTTTGACTTTCTACTACAGTGAGACACCAAAATTCCTTATGAAATGAGGGGCAATGTTAGCCTGTGTGAGTCTGCCTTACTGGAGGGCACTGTCCATCACTCCTGCATAGTCCTGAACCTGCTTGTTCCAGTCCTGAGCTTGCTTATTCCAGTCTTGAGCCTCCTTATTCCAGTCCTGAACCTGTTTATTCCAGTCTTGAACCTGCTTATCCCAGTCCTGAGCCTGCTTATTCCAGTCCTGAGCCTGCTTATTCCAGTCCTGGTGACTTACTGTGGCTTTTCTCTGGATCTGTCCATGCCCTCTTCTGAGTCCACATGTATTTTGCTACTTTCCAGCAGCTATTATTCTATGTGGGACTTTGGTCAGGGGTTCCTGTCCTCTCTGTGTGTTATTAGGTGCGGGGTCAGATATTCCAGGGAAACTCTCAGCTTTTAATTTGCCAGTAACTGAACAGGTCCTCTGCCCAAGTCTTTGATGGTTCTAATTCAAGCATGTGTTTCCAGTTTTTCCTGGAATTTAATGGCCTTTGAGAAGGGGAAATGCAAACTTTGCTTTAGGCACAATGCATGCTTGAAAGTTTTGAAAATAACTTTTCTCTGCCTTTGTGTCTTCACTGTTATATTCCCCTCTGTGGAAAGCTCTGCCTTTCTTTACCAACCCTCAGCTGTAAATTGTTACACTTCTCTTTTAGAAAATTTGCTCTGTAGGGATCAGAATATATTAGCTCTGAAAGTTGTTGGAAATGTTTTCCATTATTATGGGAGCTTGTCAAATTCACAGTCCATGTGGAATGCAGATGCAGCAGAAATGTCGACTCTTGTGTTGATGGCAACGCATCCCAATTATCCTGTGCTGGTGCAGGGGAGGGTACTTCTGGTCCTTGGGAAGCACAGTGGCATCATGCCACATGTTATGAGAGCAAGTCCCTTCCCTGATTTCAGATATAAGTGTAGGGGTAAGTGATACATGAAATCTCAGCCTGAAGGAGTCCAGGAGGGAGTGGTGAAAGGAGACTGATGGAATTACAATAGCATATGGAGGCAGAATTACAAGACTGAATTTCAATTTCAGCTACGCCTTTTTAGCCGCTCAGGAGTCAATCAGCCATTTTTCATAAGCTAGGGCTCTGCATGGATTGATTTGTTATTGTTGCAAAGGCTTTTGTGCTGGGCTCAAAACCTTTTAACCCCTGCTGTGGGGTTTGGAACAGACCTCTCCCATCCCAAAAGCTGGGGATGTTCCTACAGGAGAGCTTTGCCAGGGATGGAAAGTCTCCACTGGTCCTCACTGCTCAAAGGCAGGACATGACACTGTCCCTGGCAATTACATCACTGGATGTTTTTCTCTCAGTTATTCCAACTCCTTTCCTTTTTTTCCCCCCCCAAAAATGCAATGCAATTTACAATCTTTAAGGAGACTTTCAGGACTGCATTGCACCTGCCTGTCAATCACAGATCATATCTCCCTGAAATACTTACATTTGGGTGCCAAAAGCCAGAGATTTCAGAAAACATTACTTCATTCTGACAACTGAGTACCCCAGATTTGCAGTGAGTGAGGAGGCAATCCAATATTTTTATTGTAATATTTGAATTTTTTTATTAATTTAAAATGATAGTAGCAAATAAGTTTCATGTCAAATGCCTGTTCTGACAGACCTGCAAAGGAAAGATGTCAGGAATACATGTAACTGGAGGATAACTTTCCTAAACTCAGATTTGTCAACAGTGAACCAGAAGGCAGAAACAATGAGAAAATGTCGTTTCCCAGTGGAACCAGCTCCTAATTGACACTTGTAGTCTGCAATGCCTGTTTCTCATTTAACAGCTTTCACAGCAGAGGTACTTAAACTTTACCCCACGTTTTCTTGTTTAGTCTCAATTTCTTACTTTGACACACAGCAGAATCCTAAGGGGAAATGAAACAACAACCCTGCTGCTTGTATGCTGATGAAACCTTTCTGGGAGAACCAATCCAGAAGAAAACTTGATATGATAGACTGCAGCTGGCTGTATGCAAGCTTTACAAAGTAATGCCTTAAAACAGGTTGATTTTTTTTTTCCCCTGGAAAAGTCTCCTAGTAGAGCATGCAGTTCATTTTCAGACTGTAATTTTTAAATCTGGTGAAGCAGATCCTTGCATGTTTTCAAAAGACATTACTGTTTTCTCTCCCTCCCCATTAAAAAAACTGCAAATGTTGGGTGAGCTGATGGCAATAAATAACACTGTATTTTTTGTGAGTATTTTAAACCTTCAGCTAATAAAAAGGAGGATGGTGGTGCTTTTTGAAAGGAAGGAAGGAAAAGATTTTACTTGGCTTTGAAAAAGGTGGTTAAGGGAAGTGGTTTTGTGGAGGGGAAAGGCTCCTCAGAGCAGGTACATTTCTCTAGCTTTTATTTCTGGGAAAGGTGAGATTTTAGGTTTGTCCTCAGGAAATCCCTGCTGGCTCAGAGAGATGACTCTCTGCTGGGCTGGCTGTCTTGGCTTCCAGTTTGTTATCTGGCTTCTGTGGTTCAATTCTGGGATTATGGCAGTCAGGGGAAGAGCCTGGAGGCAACTGTTTGCCACAATTACACAGAACACCTGTCCTGACAGGAAAAAAGCTCACCTCAGACCTGGGATGACATTGCTCAGGTCAGAGCAGATTCCCTATTCAAGGGACTCTTCAGATAGTCATGACTTCCCAGGCTCCTTAGGGTTTTCCTGGGATACTCTAAGTTTATTCTTCTTGTAGGGAGCACACAATCCCAGGCAGCTGACTGGGGCTACCCTGGACTATTTGCTTGGCAAAAGATTGAGCTCAATACTGCGACACCCAAACGTGTTTACAAGTCTGGAGCTTTGATTTCTAGCCCTTAATTTAAAAAAAAATTGCATGAATGACTTAACATGAATCAGCTCTTGATGATGACTTGTTCTTGGTGATGAATGTAATTATTTTCCTTTCTTCTGCTCTTCACCTGGCCACTGTAGGGTTTCAAATTATTAATATTTGATGACCATTTTTTCTCCACTTTCCTGCTCTGTCCTTCATCATACTGCTTTCTCCCTTTGACTGAAGGTGCTGTAGAGGGTTATCTGGTTTTTATACTGCCGTGCAGCACTCTGCTGCCTCATATGTTTGTTTGTTCATCATTAAACTATTCATGTCTTTCATGTGGGCTATTTCTCTGTGCTTTTCAACTCCCGTTTTAAATAAACAAGACAGCAGAGTCAGTGCTAGCTTTTTCCTGCTTACAGATTCAAAGAGTGAGGATTCAATTGGCCACCTAATATGCAAAGTTACTTGCAGGTCTTTTCATGTAAATATGCAGGTCTTAAATCCACATGCCATAGAAGAACTTAAAGAAGTTTATTACTAACAATATAGAATATAGGTAGTGCCAGTTTGTTTAGATGAATGCCAGATCAAACCAGGAAAATATCTCCAAACTCATCTTCCACTCTGAAGTAATTTTGTATGTGACTGCTTTGTTTTTTCTGTTTACAGAAATATCTTTCATCTTTTTATTCCTTTCACTGAAAGACATTTCACTTGTTTGAAGGTCCTTGATCACTGCATTCAAACTGGATGGCAGTGACAACTTCTGTGCACAGGATCCTTGTCATGTCCTCGTGTGCTTGCTTTGAGGCTCACCTAATTTAAGGTGAAAAAGAGTTTTGGGCTGTACCACATTGTGTCTAAACTTGCAGAGCTTGTGTTATGTGCATTCCTGGAAGCTGGAAGGCAGCAGTGGATAGGATACACGTGGAGTGAGGGTATCTTGGCACAAATAAACCCACTCAGCTACCAAAGGAGAAGTCTCCCCTTTTTCTGTTGGCTTTTAGCCCATGTTTCAAATTCTCCCAGCCACCAGTGCCTGCCCTCGCACATCAGGCTGAAAGACAATCTGTTTCTTTGAAGTTTAGCAGTTTCATCCAGGTCTTAGATTACATTATCTGATGTAAATTTTCACGTTGATTGTGATGCTCCCTTTCAAGGACTGACCTCAAATGCTGAAGTGGCATGTGCAGCAGGGGCTGGCCTGTGTTTCAGTAAGGCCCCAGCCCTAGAAAAGCTGAGATGTGTGTTCAACCACCCCTGACTTTGGCAGGACTCCCAAGATTCAGGCAGAAGGGCAGAGTGTGTACAATCAGTGCCTAAAATTTCAGTTGGGGTTTGTCAGAGTGTTTAGCTCAATTGCCTCATATTACACAAATTTAAAAAAAACAACCAGTGCTTCCTTCTGTTTGGTAAGAGGAAAAGAAGTTCTGCAGTGCCTCCTTTCATGGGGGAACATCCCAGTCCTTTTACAGCCACAGCTACCTTTGAGAAGGGAGTCCCAGCAACAGGCCAGCCTTTCAGCAAATGCATTTTCTGTTAGTTTGAAAGGAGCATACCAGTAATTCACTTCCCTTTTATCAGCGCTTTTCGTTTGTTTTATTTCCCTTGTAAAGTTTGGCACGTTTTCCATCCACACATCTTACACTTAGTTATTTCTCCTAAGAGCTGCCTTGTTTCACCTTTCAAATAGGGACTCTTGGTTTTGCATGAAATCTGGTCTGTAGGTGGCCACAATTGGAGCTGTTAAGAATTTATCTTAAAAACAAGAAGCTCCCTCCTGCTGTGAAGACAATTTGATAAAATTATACACACAATTAAACATGAATCCTGCCTTAAAAAGGCAGTCCTAGTTTTAAACAGAAGGGAAGCTGGCCTCTATTATCCTGAAACAAGGGGCTATTCCAAGGTTATCTCTTCTGTAGTGTGAAATGTCTTGACTTTCACTGAAACACAGTCAATTGCAGGTGGAATTCCTTTATATTTTATTTTGACAACCATTGAGGGAAAAGGCTCGAGGCTAAAACTGAGATCTGTATCCTGTGCATTTTAGAACTAAAAGCTCAGTGAATACTCTTCAGGGAACTTACCCATGCATGAGTAACATATGAGCAATTAAAAAATGAAATGACTGGCTTACTTTGGCCTGAGACTAAAAAAAGAGTAGCCTAAGCAAGACACCAATGTCTTAAATTGCCACACAGCTCTTACAGATATTTCTCTGCCAGTGGATGGATAACTATCCTTGCAAAAAATATACAGGATGGCTGTTGCAGATGTAATTGGAAATGTAAAGAAGTAATACTGAAATTTGAAATACTCCTTCTCTCTCTATCTTCAGTACAGATATAACTCAAAATAAGACTTTGATTTGTGGATGTAAATAGAGTGGCTGATATAATTGTTGAAACAACTGACTAACCAAGCAACTCCCTGCCCCAGCTGTGCTGTGAAGGGAGGTTTTACACCCTGTGCTCTTTCAGTTTTCCAGAGTTAAATAACTGCTGGAAAAATGGAGCCAAGAACATTCACATTGTGTATATAAATCAGTGATTTGCATCTGATTTGCCAGGTTCTAATTTACTAATTAGCAAATGCTATTTAAATGTGTCTAAACTTCAATTTCAAATTAGTATGCATGGTAAAAGAAACAAGCTAATTGAAAACAGGCAAATTAAGGTTCACATGAAACCGTATCTATTACTAAAGAATCTGTTCTCTCAGCCATAGAATCCCTTCCCATTTGCCTGAGTACAGAGAGGGGAGTGGCAGTGGTGCTGGAAGTCTCAGCTCCTGCCTACACGGGGCATTTCTGGTCCATGGTATTGGTATGAAATGCACCAGCACAGCTGTGTAATACCCTCTTAGAATCTGGGCTACAACAAACCAGCCTTTGCCCCTGAAGTACGCTTGGAAACACTTTTGGTCGTTTTTATATATTGAGAGAATATAACACCATGCTTAACGTTTTACTTACTCATATTATGAAATGAAGTGCTCAAGTTAATTAGCAAAATGTCATGAATTTTCTGCTTTCGATCACTGGGGAATAGCATTGAGTGTCAAAGAATGTATCAACCTTTATTATCATGCCCAAATGTGATTATGGAGCTACTGAGATGTACCTTAGAATTCTAATTTCTTTTTCATTCTAAGTTTTCAACAATAACTGCAGGCATGCCATTCTCGCTTGTACATTACATTTACAAATTATCTGTTACAAGAGTTCTACAAATATAAGACCATAATTTAAAGAATAATTTTGATCAGATGTCAAAGACCAAGCCCCAAACTGTCGTTCAAAAATAATGAACAAATTAGTGCAGTTCAGTTTGGTATGAAATCTAAATTAATAGTCAATCAAATCTTGTTAGGCAAGATACAGCAGAAATGTGTATATATTCAGGCTGAAGCCCTGTAATCACCAAGTTCAGGGGAAATTGCAGCCCCTTAGTATATTTAATAAGTTCTTTTCCTCACGAACTGATAATGCCAGTAAAAGTAACCAAAGGAGGTGTTGTGTCCTTGAAAAAAAGAGGATATTGGGTCTTAGCCAAAGCCAGGAAAAAATGTGTTTGCCTAATGAAGGAAAAAAAAAATGAAAGAAAGAAACTGAGTAAAGAAACCACCTTCCCCACTTGCTCTGTGAGTTCACAGCTTTTGTTCACCCTTGTGAAAGAACCAAGAATGAAAACATCCAGCAGCACCAAGAAGAAACAGATACTTAAGGGTTTTTTTGCTTGAAGCTTTGACCAAGAAGATGATGGCAGGAATATCAGCAGCTGAAGACTGCTGCTCAAATTTGTCCCTGCAGTGATGAGAAGGGAATTGCTATTGCAGTCTGAACACTTCCCAGGCTAAGCATGGAAAGCTGTATTTGTGGGAAGGGAACACCAAGCCGTTGGTAAACAGTGGTATAAATTTGATTGATAGATTTATCACTCAAAATGTTCGTGTTCATCTTGTGACATCATACATCAGCACTTTTGGGGGATGTGGAGAAGCTTTCTTGGAGTCTGGAGGGTCTTGATGGCCTCTTGATATTTTCCCCTCTCAGACATCTTGCACACTTCTCCTGCAAAAAGAGAGTTTTGCCACTTTGTCTTTTTTCTTTGAAGGAACAGGCTAAGAACTTCTGGCTAAAAATTCTCTCTGTTTTTAATTTTAGGACCATCTGTATTTGCCATAGCTTTGTGTGAGTTTGTTGCTCCCTCTGGAAGCAGAAGATCTGAAAGCAAGAATCTCAAGCAATCTCTGTTGAGCACTGGACCCATTTCCTCTTCCAAGCTGTAAGTTCTATAACTGCAAAACTGAGAAGTTTTACAAAGTTGATGTATGGAGAATCTGAGTCTGGGTTTTTTGGGGTTTTTGTGGTTTTTTTTTTTTTTTTTTAATGTTTTTATATTAAGGAAAGTAGGAAAACTTTGTTATTTTCGTAGCAAAACTAGTGTTTTTTTTCCTTACCCATGGGAACAGCATTTTAGTAATGGAGAAAGTATGAAACAAGACTTAAAAAATTTGGTTAATACTGGAAGTTATGAATGTTGGACCCCTGTATTTGATTATAGTTGATTGGAATATGTGACTCACCACTAGCCCCATTTACAAATTTTGCTTCTGTCACAGGCTTGGTACTTCTGTGCCAAATTGAGATTTTTTTTTCTGGTGTGGGCTTCACGTGACTTTTTCCAGTTCTTTCCACCTCCACAGTCAACTGAACATCCAAGGACTCATACAGGCCAAGAAATATGAGGTTTTCACATGAGATGCCCACATTTTATTGATTTTTGCTTCGCCTCAAGCAAAAAGTAATTGTATTAAGA
Source organism: Catharus ustulatus (assembly GCF_009819885.2). Lineage (NCBI taxonomy): Eukaryota > Metazoa > Chordata > Aves > Passeriformes > Turdidae > Catharus > Catharus ustulatus. The sequence continues at coordinate 28,542,837 of NC_046228.1, read as the reverse complement.
ACTTTTACAAAGCCTGGGTGTTATTTCCATCCTCTGTTGTGTGTGCTGGGGACAAGTCAGAGCAGCTCAATTCCCCTTCTGCAAAAGGGGAACTACCATGGAGTGAAACACATATAGTGAATTTCAATGAAAGAATGACAGGGTCTTTTCCCCTGGGACTGTACCAGAGCAATCAATGAAAAACATGCTCACAGGGCCTACAAATACTGCTAAGTTAAAATTAAAAGCACTGCAATCATGGTATTGTGGGACACCAAGAGAAGAAAATTATAGTGCTTCATACAGTGTGACACCAGAATAGATCTCCAGAGCAAATTTGTTCCTTTTTTTTACCTGCTTGTTTTTGTAGCTTTGGTTTGATTTTTGTAACTTGCCCTCTAGTTTTGTAATTATTTTCTTTTTTCCTAGTTTTGACCCTTTAGTTACTGCTGACTACAGCCCTGGTTAAAAGAGCAGGTGTCCTTATGTCTCTTGCAGGACCTGTCCAAGATCCTGTGATCCAGCCTGTATGGCTTCTTGTGGTCCCCAAGGGAAGCCTGCTTAGAACTGACACTGAAGGAAATGTAGTGTCGAGACACCAGTTTAGGAAATTATCCAGAAGGCAATCAGGGGGTCTGTTGCAGAAAAGACTGTTTTCAGGGCTTAGAAAAAAATACCTGCTGCCTGTAAAATCCCAGAAAATAGGTCTTGGAACTCTCCAGCTGCCACTGGGATTTCCATGGATGCACAGAGGCACCTGGATATATATACACACACACACAACATATACACAATTGACATAAATAATTTTCTGTTGCACCAATTTCAGCAAGTGTTAGCAAGACAAACTCACCTTTACCACTTCATCAGGATTTGAGGCCATCAGTCCTTGATTCACAGAACTATTTCTGATTCAATCCTCTGTTGAACAAAGTTTTCAACATGATTTCTCTCCTGGGTTTTGTAGTCCTTAGAAGGATCACAGCTAAGGAAGTTAAACTTCCAGATGTTTTCCAGTCACAGCCTTCACCTGTCAACAAGATTTACCTCCCTGCAGATGAATTTAGATGTCCTTAGAAAGTGGGAAGTCCTTTGGCACAACCTTGAACTGTCTGGCAGTGCAAGGTTGACTTATGTGGTGGGTGATCTAATCTGTTCAGTGTTCAGTCTCAAAATCTGTCAGACCTGTGAATGTTCTGAAGTGTAACTAAACCCAGCAGTGACTTTCAGATCTCTTAGCAACAAAGCAGTTTAGGTTTGAAGGGAAGACAGACTTGAGGACTGCAGTCTGAACCACTGTGACTTACCTGGATGTCTGTCACACATCCATTTTTCTGCTTTGAACAGTGAATTTTGTACACCTGTCCCACAGGTATTCTCCAGCAGCTTGGGTATGTTTCATCTCCTGTCTCCCTTGTAGCCATGCCCACTTTCACTTTCATTAGTCCTGTTCTTCTAACTGAAAATTCAGTCTCTGTGCTCTTGAGATGCCTCCAATAAGTACTCTGGAGCTCCAAGAAGCCATAATGTTACTCATTAAAGGACACCACTCATTTTCTCTATGATTGCTGCTAAAGTGGCAATGGATGAATCACCTGCAGAGTTTGGGGTAGAATACTTTTTTTTCCTTCATGTAGGTGGTAGAAAGAGAAATGGCAACTTGATTAATATTTTCAACCCTATAGGAATGACATTGAGTGTCTGGGAGGAGTTTCTTACCAGGAATCATTCAGAAAATCTGTTGTAATGGCTCTTTCACGACGAAGAGTATTTCTTGTGTAGGTATGCTTGCAGTACCAAATCAATCACCAGCTGGCATGAGCTGACATGATGATAAAGAATTGAGCACTAAAATATTATAAACACAGATGTTATGAAGGCAAACCAGCAGCCTCGATTCCTATATATATACACACATATATTGCATTGCATGGCCAATACAATTCTTTACATCTCTTATTCCCCCTTTGTATTGAAATAAAGAGGGTCCCAGAATCTTTTCCCAAAATTGGAATTTGTTTTTTGTTGTGCCAAGTTCAACTGTTAATAATTGGTTTGTTTTAATTGCAAACTGTGGCACAGTGTTCAATAAACCCCTGAGATGAGCTCAGCTGGTCAGAGCATGGTGCTGATAACATCAAGGTCATGTCTGATCCCTGTACAGCCATTCACTTTAGAGTTGGACTTGGTGATCCTTGTGGGTCCCTTCCAACTCAGAATATTCTGTGAAACTTTGCAGCAGAGAAACAAGGAATAATGATTGAGCCACATGGAATAAATTAGATGTCAGAGGAGCTGCTCTGCTACCAGCAGGTTTCTCTAACGTTATCACATCCTTATTCATCAGGTATGCTTCTCACAGGCATAAGCACTACAGATAGAATGATAAAGAACCTTCAGCTGTGCTTCAGGCTTGGAAAACAGTGGTGCTGCTGCAATGATGCTTTTGTTCTGCATGTTTACTGGACAAAATGTACTGTATTTCATATTATTTTTGCAGGATAGTACAGTTATTTTTTTCAAATAGCAGGGAAGTTATCAAAAGGAAGTGGTGCTCGCTCAGATGTAAGCTGCATAATGAAACCTAGGGGTTCTTTTAATGACATACCTATTTTCAAGATGCTTCTTGCTGTTCCTGTGATCTTATTTGAATAACCTCACAAGGTATTGGAGGGAAAGGTTTTTTCGTTCTTCCATCTCCACTACCTTTTCTGACACACACAAACTATGAACTGTGGTATTGAAGTGTAGAGAACTTTTTAGGTTATATAGAGGACAGAAGAGAGTCCACACTTCCTCTGTAAATAGAGGTCTTGGAAAGCAGTACAAAAAGCAAGTTTACAATCCAAATGAGCTCCTGGTCTGTCTTTTTAGCAAGGAACAGCTGCCTGATCCAGCAGTCTCTGCTCTCCAGGACAGTTTTGTAATCACTTCATGGTTAAACCTACCTTACCAGGGAGGCAACAAAGCACTTCTCTTCCAGAAGCAATGGCCATTGTGTGCAGCTGGAGGTGAAATGTAGTTCACTGCTCTGGCCACTCCAGGTGAGTGCAAAAGGTGCTCTGGCTGATGGCCACAAGAACCTGTGCAGTTTCTTCTCCTCTTTTCAAGAGTTGTTTCAGTTTTAACTGCTTTTATATTTGAGCTGTAAACTCCAAATCACATGTTTCTTTTTTTTCTGGCCTAGGACTCATGGAAGATGTTTTACCCTGCCTGTGTTAGTGTCCCTGACATTGCCAAAAATATTCTGGAAGTGGTTGTCTTGGGTTACAATATAGGATGTGATCAAAAGTATCTATTCTATCACCATCTGTTGAGGGGTGGGGGCAGTGATCCTTATCTCCACGGCAGATATTCTGCTAATGGGCCATCCATTGAAACCAGGCAGGGCATTGTTCTTTATCTTTTCACAACCCATCCTTCCTCCAGCCAGTCATTTTCTGCTAATGGCCATTGAGTCCCACTGCGTGACTGATAAAATTACTGCATCCCATTGGAAGTTGCTCCAGCCAGGGGGAAGAGCCCAACATTTCTTACCAAGATAAAAACAGAGGTTTTGGGACACTAAGGGAGCCCCTTTCTCCACTGGACTCCAGAGGAAAACCGGATTTCTCCACATCACCACTGGAGCTCCAGAGGGAAACTGCACCTTGTACAGGAGCACTGCTCCAACTGAGCCACATCTGTCACTGCAGGAGGATGCAGCCACCATGGAATGGGACTGCTACAAACACCCTGCCTGACGGGGTGTCAGGTTGTACTCTGACTTTGTCAGGGTTTGGAGTTTGTTTCTTTGTAGTACTGTATTTCTATTTTAATTTCCCTAGTAAAGAACTGTTATTCTTAATTCCCGTATCTTTGCCTGAAAGCCCCTTGATTTCAAAATTATAATAATTTGGAGGGAAGGGGTTTACATTCTCCATTGTAAAGAGAGGCTCCTCCTTTCTTAGCAAACGTCTGTCCTCCAAACCAGGACAGTGGTACAGACAGAATAGTCCAGAGCAAGAGAAAGCAGATCCATGGGAAGAGTGTTAGGATGCGTCAGGATGTGTTCTTCACTGGAGGTATTTTCGTTTTCATTTTCCCATTTCTTTACCTGCTACTTCCAATTGTGTTGCCTCACGTTTGGAAAGATTTTTTACAAAATATGGCACCAGCCCTGAAGTCAGAAATATGTGTATGGCCTTTCTGTCCATGTGAGGATTCTTTTTTATTCCAGTGACCCTCTGCAATGGTATTGGGGTCCTTTCTCGCATGTCAGACTGCCATAGGTGAAATAGGGAACTTGTGAAGATGGCATGTTTAGTCTTCTGCTGCCTGGATTCTTTTGGGGAGGTTTCCAAACAAAATTCATAGCAAGGAGTTGAGAAAAATAGGTTGTTCTATTCTGAAAATATCTAGTGATTGCCAGCTTATTGAGGCTACAAAACAGGCACAAATGAAATTCTCTGTTCTTGTGCCTCTTTTTCCTTTGTGCAAGGGTCACATGAAACAGGGAAAAAAATGTTCTCCCACCGTGTTGGGGAATTCTTTAGATGAAGGAAAAGAAAGTCTGCTGCAAAAAGAAAATTCCTCTGAAGAATAGTTTGGTTACTTTGACAGCAGAATATTGGTGGTGGAAACACAGCCTAGGGCTAATCTAGGCTGCAACTTGATTTCATTTGCCTGAAAAACTACCAGTGGAAAGAGCAGTTCCCTAGCTGAAATTTAAAGAAATTGTGGAGAGTGACTTCTGGAGGGAAATATAAGATATTTAAAACAAAAAATAAACCCATGTGAAAGAAAGAATTCTCTCTCTTCTCCCCTTCCCTACTGTTCCTGCAAGGGACACATCTGTTCTTGTCCAGCTTTTCTTCTTTCCTCCATTGCATTGTCTCTTCCCCCTTCACAGCTGTGCTCTTCAAACGGTTTGTTGCTGCAGGATTACAAGGAGTTCCTTAAAATCTCACACCTGCCATTCATCTGGGCTCTGCTGGTCTCACAGATTGCTGTGATTTAGATACCTTGTCAGAAGGTGTCCTGTGTGGCTGGGACAGCATTCTGCCAGACTCTCCCCCTTTCCCTGTTGCCACTGTGTTGTAATTTCCGTGCTGTGCTGGGACAGTGGTCAGCACTGCTCTGCCCAGAGAGGGACTCCAGGGAAAATTCCCTTCTTCTACATGAGGGACATGACATAGCACATCACCCCACCCATCTAAATGCACTCTGTTTTCTGAGATGAAATTCAAAAGTGTTAAGCAGACTGCATGAGAGAATCAGCAGCCCAAAGTTGTTGATCAGACTGACTAATTATGAAATAGGGCTGTTCCCTGGAATCAAGCCTTGTTTTGTCTTCCAATCAAATCAGAAAGCCAAACTCTTTCTGTCTGTCACATCAAAAACCTACCTGTGACACCTTAGTTTATTGGAAAGTTTCACCAAGCAGCTTACCTCACAAGACAGAGTATTTCTTACTACTACACACCTTTACTGGATGCTTGAAAGTTATAGAACTTCAGTTTGGGCCTGAGAAAGGAGTAGACTTGGAAATAATGCCAATAAACATTTTCTTGTAGCAGCACGAGATAAGGTCATGCCAGGGAGCAGACACCACAAAGATAACAGGCAGGCTGTTCTTTATCTCTTTCAGAATGTATAAGAGCAGTCAAACTTTCTAGGGATTTTCTCATAAACCCCATAAAATGCCACTAATCTCATAATGACTCACATAAAGATAATGTAGAAAGAAGTCTCCTGCAAGGGAAAAAAAAAAGGTTAAATCAGAGCAAAATGCTTGAACTTACATTTGGATTGAAATTGGACTAATTCAGTACAGAAGGCCAAACTTTCTGCTGGGAAAATTCAATCTAAAATGCAGTGCAAAGTCCATCAGGCTCATTTGGAAGCTGTAAATTCGTTCAGATTTTCATACTGGGGATGTGGAGGGAAAAACTTTTCAGAACATGAACAATGTTGCTGCAGCTATGTAAGACTCGGTGTGTATAACACTCCTTTGGGTAAGAACTTACAGCATTGAAAACAAGGCCACAGGCAGCAGGATCAAATTCATTACAAGAAGAGGCAGTGTGCAAATTCCTTTTAAAAGGTAGTACTGTCATCATTAGGGTCACACATGAGAAGATTATTCAGAGCTTTTAGTTCCTGCTGAGACTTGGTCTTTGTAGCTGACCAATGAGCAGAAACTCTGAATTAGAGGGAAATGCTGATCTGCTCTGTGCTATTTAATGGGCTTGGAAAGGTTTTACCTTCTGAGTAACTCAAACAAATGCCTTGAGACTTTCCAGATTCAAGCAAACATCAGTCAGTCAATCAGACACTTATATTTGCCAACCAAGAGTGAAAAATTCACCCCTAAAATACCTTCAGTTCTTGAGTGAATATGTAGCCAGCTACTTTTGCTATTTGTATGTTATCTTCCATTTCTTTTATTTCACTGGTCCTTGAAATTCACTTTATCTTATTATGAAAGCTGACAGTGCTAAGTAGCTTTATTAATCCTTTCCTCCTGGCTTTCCCAGTGGTTTAATCAGATATTTACTAGAAAACAAGCACAGATTGAAAGCTTCTTAGTTCATGTGACACAGCTATCCCTGTCAGAAACATAAAACCTAGCAAAATCTATGATTCTCTATGGAATCAGCCCTATTGAAATTCCAGATCCTACGTTTCAGAACTTTTATAGAAAATCCTGGTTTTCTGCTCATGCAGTGACAGATTTCAAGTGCTCATTTGAGGCCAGATGAGTGGAAGCCCTCCCTTCTGTGCCCTGGCTCATGCCAACTTCCTGGGTGGCTTCCATGCCACAGGGGATGAAAACTGGCAGGAGAAAAATTGTTTCTCATAAATCACCTGATTTCTGCAACTGGAACCTAAGGGTAAAATTTGGAAGGCTAAAGAGGGCAGAACAGGAAGAGACATTTACAAAGAGATGTGAAAAGAACCATAACAACCCCAAACATGCACATTTTCAGAAAAATTCTCTTTTGTGCAAAACTCTTTTGAACATCTCAGATTATCTGCATTCTTGGGTGTGAAGCTTAGTAAGTGACATTTGTAAGATTTTGACTTGTGCTTGCTGTATAAATGAAAGACTTCAGTGGTGCAAGGTACGAAGAGGCAGAAATGCTTTTAGTAGTGAATAGTCAAGTAATGTCTGGGATAAACAGTGTTTTTCTTGTGACTCTGAGCATCTTCAAATTGCCATTGATATAATTGCCAGGGAAGGCTGCAGGCTGTCCAGGGTATGGCAGTCAGCATTTTACTGGCTGGTTGGTTGTTCTCAGTTTTCTGCAAAAGTTGTCTGACAGAGCCAAACATAAGAGCAGAGGAAGAAAAAAGGTGGTAGATGCTGATAGTGAGAACAGCAATTTAAAAAAAAATTGTAAGAGTTTTTGTGCTCATCTCCACACAGATTATACAAAAATTGATGACAAAAACTGAAAAAAAAAATGCAGCAAAACCACAGACATAACCAACTTCCAAAATCATGTTTGCTTGATGTTGCATGTTTGATCATATTTTTCATCATCCTCATTTGTCATGACAAGGAAGAAATGACAACAGAACAATGGGATATGGACTCAAATATGTATTGTGCATAGGGGATGAGTCAGGTATTTTGCACTGTAGTTATGGCAAGAAGACCATGTAAAGCTTAGGAGCGTCTTAGCACAGAGATGACTGCAGTAGCAAAAGTTGGAAAAAAACTTCAGTTATTTCAAAGATTTTCCTGCAGTTACCATTAGGAACTGAAGGGCCATTAGGATTGATTTCTCATTTAGCAATTATGGTTTTAGCAGGAGCTTTCTTTGTCCAGTTTCCTATTCCTACAGCAAAATATTATCATTTCTAATGATGCAGAGTTATGTGGGCACAAACACTTGGCCAACACATCAGGTTCCTTGTCAAACTCTGAGCCTGGACACAATTCTTCAAAGACAGCTCCATTGCACATTGGAGGCAAAGTATTTCTATGAGACTGAGAGTCTGGGGCTTGTGGCCATGAGAACTTTACCAAAAGTACTTTACAGTTTGAGTAATTTACAGAAAGGGAAAGCAGAGTGCAATTCTATTGTATGTTTTCTGTATGGCAGGTTAGATTTAAACTCTATATAAAAAAAGCCCTCGTGGTTAGTCTTGCTTTGTTTGCTCCAGAAGGTGCACAGGACAATTGGAATGTTAATGGTCTGGTATTGATCTGGAAGTCCTTGTTCAGGAAAAAAAGTTCAGACACAATCTTTACGGTCTGCTAACCACGCAGCCCCTCTGAGGGCAGGAATGAGCAGCACGGAAGCTGAGCGTGAAAATGTCATCTGCCATTTCTGCAACGTCCTGCAGCCCTGGCTTCAGGCTCCACCTAGGAGTCAAGCACAGGTATACAGCATCAATTGGCTGCTAGGGATACTGCCTTTAAGCAGTTGCTTGCAAAGTTTAGAGAACCAAGGTTTAATGTGTTCCCAGAAGCTTGCACACTGTCCTGCAGGGTATTTGTGCAATATTGCTATGCCAAGGGAAGAGGTTAATAAATACCTCTGTCTTATTTATTTATTTATTTATTTTAATTTTTTTTAGATAATTTCTTCCTGTTGGATTTCTTTATACTGTCTGGTCTTTTCCTTTTGGAAGAGAAGTTAATTTTGTGCAAGTTTGCAGGCCTCTGCCAGCAAGAGAATCTTTTGAAAGTGGATGAACAGGAGCCCCACAAACGTTAAAATACAAGCATCATTCTTCTGCTCTTCGTGAAAGT